>NW_017676172.1:0-6194 GCF_001879085.1 Nicotiana attenuata | reverse complement strand
ACTGATTAGACTCTCATTATGGCAAGATTTTATTGATTTTTCATCAAAAGGTGTTTATTATGTTAAGGATAAGTATGGCGAGGAATATCAGTTAAGAACGTTAATTTACGATGCTAAATTCAAGGCAGGGGAAGAAACTCCCAAGGTCATGGCTTGGATATCATTCCCAAATTTATTACCAACGTACTTTGTTAAAGAGTGCTTGTTCTCGTTAGCATCTGCTGTTGGTAAACCTTTGCACCTAGATCAAGCTACTATTAATAAAACAAGGCCCAGTTGTGCAAGAGTTAAGGTTTTGATTGACCTTATGGCTGATCATCCTAAAAAGGTTCGAATGGACATTGTTAATGAAGCTGCTGGTGAGGTAAGAACTGAGTGGGTGACTATAAATTACGATTACCTTCCTAAGTATTGTAAGGAATGTAAGTTACAAGGTCATGACATGATGGAATGTTGGAGAATTCATCCTGAGCTCATGGCACACAGGAATGAAGAGAAGAAAGATGCAGCAGAATATTCTAGGCAAGGCAATAAGGAAAAAGAAAGAAATAATGTTCCTTTAATGATTCTTTCAAGTGGTAAAGTCGTGGGCAATCAAGGGACACAATGGAAAGAAGTTAGAGATAGGAGAGGGCAAGGAAAGGAAAAACAGATGGAGGGAAATGATAAAGTAGGACAAGAAATAGTTCCTATGGATATTCAAAAGGGAGGAGGTTTACATCAGGTACAAACTACTAACAAGTTTGCAATCTTGGAGGTAGAAAACAGTGAAGATAATGGTAACAAACAACTGATAGTGAGGGAGGAAAGTTGTGGGCCAATAGATGGATCTAAAGCCAAAGATGCAGAGAATAGGAACAGGGTAGATAAATCTACACTTAACAGTGAAGGGAACACACAGGCAAGAATTGGAAGCAAGATTAACCACACAGGAGTGGGAGGAAGTCTTAATTCTATAGCTCCACATCATACTTCAAGGCCAGAGGAGTTGGTGCAGAAAAAGGTCAACCAAGAAGCAAACATGGGTGATGCAGATAAGAGTCAAAAGGCAAATAATGAGTCCACAAGTCAATGGGTACAAAGGGCATTCAATACTAAGGTAACAGCAATAAACACATCATGTCATGAAATCCCTTCACAAGACACTTTAGTGGAGGAACAGCTGGCTTTAAATGATAAAAAGGAATTTATAGAAGATCCAGATTTGGAGGTGTTTAAGAGTACTGAAAAGGCTAAAGCTATAGGAGGGAAATTATGGGCAAACCAGACAGAAGAAGTAGATGAAGATGGTCAGATCCCTGAGATACTGCAGAGTGATGAGGAGAGGGGTGAACAAGAAGTGGATGAGGAAGATCAAAGTGTAAATGCTGATGCAAAAAGTAAATTCACATCCACAGATGTACAGAGTTCAGGCAATGTTATTATGTCAAGCTCACAGTTGCAGGAAAATGCAGCCCAGTTGAATTGTGAAGACAATAATGATGGTATAGTGCTTGGCAAACTGGTCAATATTAGCATGATAGATCCAGGAGGAACAGGCCAACAAGCAGATAATAGTAAAGTACAAACAAAAGATAAAGTGAGTGAAGTTACAGAAGGCATGCAAAAGAAAAAGTTGCAGGATGCAATAGGAATTACTGTCCCATTGATTCCTGTACAGATGCAACTCAGTGATATGCAGGGAAAGAAGGAAGTTGCTCATCAAACCCATGAGGCAAATATTGTGGAGGTCATACACATTCAAGGGATAGATGAAAATCAGAAAAAAGCAGAACACATAGATAGAGATATGGATGAAGAGTCAACTGCTCAAAATTTCCTTAATGTAGCTAAGCAGGGAGATTTATCACCGACATTTTGACCAGGTCAAGTCTGCAGCTAAAGGAAGAAAGAAACAATCAAAGGAGACTTCAAATGCACCAGCAGGAGGAGTTCAAACTAGGAGAACACTGTCCAAATCACAAAATTTATAATGGATGCTATCATATGGAATGTAAGGTCAGTGAACACTAAGCAAGCTTTTGAAAGAATAATTACAATGCATAGACAACATCATTTTGAATTTATTGGGATTCTGGAGCCTATGCAACAATCTAACAAAATTGAGAGATATAGGGCAAGGATTGGATTAGCACAAGCTGTGGTCAATGTTTCTAATAAGATTTGGGCCTTTATAGATGAAATTTTTGAAGTTGATATTCTGTATAATATGGCACAGCAGCTGACT
Organism: Nicotiana attenuata; assembly: GCF_001879085.1. Lineage (NCBI taxonomy): Eukaryota > Viridiplantae > Streptophyta > Magnoliopsida > Solanales > Solanaceae > Nicotiana > Nicotiana attenuata. Next base: position 3,967 of record NW_017676172.1, on the reverse strand, counting down.
CTTAGATTATTTCATACTGAAACACATGTTGAGCTGGTTCTTACTCTAGTATATGCAAAATGTGATCATATAGAAAGGATTGAACTATGGGATTCTTTATATGCAATGGCTGTAGATATGAGTGTTCCCTGGTTGGTAGGAGGAGATTTTAATGTGATATGGGATGAGGAAGAAAAATATGGAGGATTACCTGTGTCTCTCAATGAAGTAGATGATTTTAGACATTGTATGAATACCTGCAACTTGACAGATTTGGGCTTTAAAGGGAGTATCTATACATGGTGGAATGGGAGATCTGAGGAAGATTGTATCTTTAAGAGACTTGATAGATATTTTGGGAATGCTGAATTGCAACAGACTTTTCCTGGTTTGGAAGTTACTCACTTGTCCAAGACAGGATCTGACCATAGACCAATGTTATTAAAATGTGATATTGAAACCTCTCCTATTAAGAAACCTTTTAGATTTCTTAATTTCTGGGTTAAACATGAATCTTTCAAAGAGGTGGTTAAAGAAAATTGGTCAGCAGATTTCAGTGCTAGTCCCTTTGTTATCTTCAACTACAAATTGAAGAAATTAAAGAAAGCACTGTCAACATGGAGTAAAGCTACATATGGGGATATTTTTCAAAGAATTGCAAGCCTAGAAGAAGTAGTCCTGGTGCATGAAAGACAATTTGAATTAAATCCAACAGTGATGAACAGGCAGAGATTACAATGTGTTCAAGCTGAAATGATCAAATATCTTGCTTTGGAGGAAGATTTCTGGAGACAAAAATCAGGCATGACATGGTTTAAGGAGGGGGATAGAAACACCAAATTTTTTCATGCACAGGTCAATGGGAGAAGGAAGAGATTGAAGTTATCAAGAATCCAGGACAGCCTTGGTAATTGGATTGAAGAAGATGAATTAATAGCAGAGGAAGCAGTAAAGTTCTATAAAGATCAGTTCACTGAGAGTGTAGTCCCTTCTACATTTGATATTCTGAATCATGTCCCTACTCTGATAGATGGAGAGCAGAATGAGAGGTTAATAGCATTGCCTACAAGAGAGGAAGTGAAGCAGGCAGTAATGGGATTGAATGGGGATTCAGCAGGAGGTCCAGATGGTTTTACTGGTGCTTTCTATCACTCATGCTGGGAGATTATTGAAGATGATGTGGTCAACATGGTAAAGTCATTCTTCTGTGGTCAGCAGCTTCCAAAGAGTATTACTCATACAAATTTGGTGCTATTACCAAAGAAGAAAGAAGTAGTTACTTTTGGAGACATGAGACCAATCAGTCTAAGCAATTTTGTAAATAAGATATTTTCTAGAGTCATTCATGAAAGATTGGTTGAAATGCTTCCTAGCCTAATCTCACAAGAACAGGCAGGTTTTGTGAAAGGAAGGAGCATTGTAGAGAATGTACTATTAACCCAGGAGATCATTACAGATATTAGACTTAGAACAAAAGCTGGTCCAAATGTGGTGATTAAATTGGATATGGCAAAAGCCTATGATAGGCTATCATGGCTGTTTCTTACAAAAACACTAAGGAAGATGGGATTTTCAGAAGCCTTCATTGGTATGATTTTTGATTTGGTAGGGAACAACTGGTACTCTATATTGATTAATGGTCAACCACATGGTTTTTTCAAGTCTACTAGGGGGGTTAAGCAGGGTGATCCATTGTCACCAACCCTGTTCATTCTTGCTGCTGAAGCATTGTCTAGAGGTCTGAATTCACTGCACTCTAATCTATATTTTTGTGGCTTTGGTTTACCAAAATGGAGTCCAAAAATAAATCACCTATCATATGCTGATGATACTATAATTTTCTGCTCATCTGATGAAACATCTTTAAGGTTGGTGATGGAGGTCCTTAATGCCTATGAAAATGCTTCTGGGCAGTTGGTTAATAAGAATAAATCAGCCATTTTTATGCATCATTTGACAGATGATGATGTGGTAAGTAAGGTAGAAAGAATAACAGGAATACACAAGCAAGAGTTCCCATTCACATATTTAGGCTGTCCAATCTTTTATGCTAGAAGGAAACTGGAGTACTATCAGGGATTAATCTCTAAAATCATGGATAAATTACAGTCATGGAAGGGCAAGTTATTATCTGTTGGAGGTAGAGCTGTTTTGATATCAAATGTACTGCACAGCATGCCAATGCATTTGCTGTCTGCAGTAAATCCACCAAGTAATGTGATTAATAAAATTCATAAGATCTTTGCAAGATTTTTTTGGTGCAGTAATGTGGGTGGAAATACTAGGCATTGGGCCTCATGGAATACACTTTGTATGCCTTATGAGGAAGGAGGCATAGGATTTAGATCTTTACATGATGTTTCAAAAGCTCTGTTCTGTAAATTATGGTGGAACTTCAGAACTAAGCCTAGTTTATGGAGTTCTTTATGTGCCAAAAATATTGTAAGAAGTTAAATGCACCGAGTGGGGTCTCGTTCACTACTTTTCAGTTTACNAGAAACGGGGTTAGTCGATTGGATTTGAAGGAAAAATGAACAATACAGTAGAGAGAAGGATGAGAGAGGAAGTGGATATTACCTATGTCGGCTGCAATTGGAAAATGAAAGGGACAAATACATACATATGTGAATATAAGTGTAATAAAAAGGAGATAGTGGAATACACGCGTCCAGTGGCAAAGCTGATGGAAAGAGGCTAATTTGCAAATACAAGGTGGTAAAATTGGGCTATTTGGCTATTGGCGTAATTGGGCTGGTTGGAATACAGTTTTTTTGTTGCGTGGATTGGACAGTAGAGTCATTTCGTCAGAATGGATACAAATTTGGGCTGGGTTGGAGTTGTTGTCTCATGGAGTTGTATGAATAGCCACTATATGTTTACACATATGTGGCTATTCATCCAATTCAATAATTTGTGTAATGGGACTACTGGTGCAAAGGCGAGGCTGTTTTTGCAAAGCACAGGCGGAAAATTGGAGCTATGTATACAGTTGGGCCTGGTTTTCTTCGGCCCAGATGGAGGTCATGGCAATGCAGATGGGTGGGCTGGATGTGCAATTTGGAGGCTATTTATGCAGTTAGATTTGCTGGCCGTTCATGCAAGATTTATGGAGCTATCTTTTGGGCCAACTGATGCGGGCTGCAATGGAGTCCAAAAATGGGCCTTTTCATGGATTATTTTTGAGGCAATTTTGAGTAGAATTTTTGTGATATCAATTTTGAGTATAATGCTCAATTTTGATAATAGGTCTTATGTAGAATTTTATTTCCTTTTCTTACATCCGTTTGGATATCATGACATTGTGCTTGTTTGTTTTATTTATAAATAAAAACTAGCCCTAGGCTATGCCTAGTGGATTGCTAAAAAAAAAAAACCCTAAACCCTAAACCCTAAACAGCTTGTTTGAACCCCAAACCCTAAAAAAAACCCTAAACCCACCGCGCGTTGGAGTCTAGAGAGAGAGGCTCTGGCGATTTTCCACTCCTAGAGAGAGAAAGGTCGAATTTTCGCTGCCATGGCCAATCTGGCCGGCGGCCAGCCATCTACGCCGGCTGGTCAGCCTCCCATCACGTCTGCCCAGCCCCCTACAACCTCTAACGACAATCCCCAGCCACCAAAAAATTCAAACGACACAAAAAGTATGAACTATGCAGCGGCAGTGAAGCCTACATCGACTGCCATGCACGATCGTGCATCAGCAGTAGAACCTATCCCCCTTCGACGAGCCCAAGTGTTTCAAGGTCAACCAACAGTTTGCTTTACTGAGGCGGAGGTTGAACGCATGAACGTAATTGAAGGACTGCAATATGCAGTCGTGTGCAAATTCTCGTATGGATGGCCTGAGCTTAACGAATTACGTCGAATAATACCTATTCAATGTGGTATTAAAGGAGAGTGTAACATTGGTTTCTTACGTGAAAGGCATATATTGATTAGGCTCTCATTATGGCAAGATTTTATTGATTTTTCATCAAAAGGTGTTTATTAT
>NW_017676171.1:0-50394 GCF_001879085.1 Nicotiana attenuata | reverse complement strand
CATATAATCTTGGTGTGTAGTACTTACTATACATCTTGAAACAAAATCTATGGATGAATGTAGATAGAAAAATGATTGGCCAAAATGGAAAGACGTCATCCAAGCTATAATTAACTTCAGTTGAAAAACGTGAAGTCTTCAGACATGTTGTTCGAACACACAAAGGAATGAAGCCTGTAGGGTACAAATGGGTTTTTGTGCGAAAACGAAATGATAAAAAGAAAGTCGTTAGATATAAAGCGCGAGTTGTGGAACAAATATTTTCACATAGACATTGCATTGATTATATGGAGACATATTCTCCTATGGTGAATGTTATCACGTTCAGGTATCTTATAAATCTGGCAGTACATGAAAAACTTGATATACGTCTAATGGATGTTGTCACAGCCTATTTGTATGGCTCATTAGTGTCACGACCCAATTTCTCCCTCCGTGAACTGTCGTGACGGCACCTAGTCTCTACGACTAGGTAAGCCTAATATTGCAAAAATTAAATGAAAACACAAAGCTAATTGTATACGGCTAAAATCGGAGAGCCCGATTTCACTATCATTATGTCCTTCCGTAGCTTCTCCTCGAAAGGCCTCGAAGGCCCGGGGGCACAGTTCGGGGTTTCAACCTCAAAGGTTCTTTATGTCCGACCTCGGGACAACACAAGTCGATGGTTATCATGGATAAACGGGAAGTTCCCTAGGCACGTGGTCCAAACTGACAACATCTATAAGAATAGTACCAGTCTGTACCAGACTGCTAGGTAGTTGTACTAGCTACATTTCTTTGTAATAAATGCAGATGTACTATGTTGGGTTTCACCCTCATATATAAAGGGGACCCCCATCACTTTGTAAAGAAGGAGGATACAACACAACACACAATATTGAATGTAAGAACATTCTCTGCTCTCTAACCTAAATACATTCTGCCTTGATCTTATTATTTATATTTATTGCTTACATTTATTGTGTTCTATTAATTGTTCTTCATTTATTGCTCATTATTGATCATAAAGAGCCTTCGTCAAAGCTCTCAAAGCTGTTAGTCCTTTACCGGCTGTCCATACCTTAGTATTGAGCTCGACCTCGAGACCCCGTATAACCAGGCTCGAGGCCCCGATTCTCAGCCACTCGGTTTGCTTAAACATACTATCTTCAAGCTCTTATCTTATTTTCTAGTCTCACACTTAGCATCTACTACTTAACAACTAGCATAAAAACTGATCACGTATTGTTAGAACCACAAAATCAAATCTAATTGTAATTACCTTTTTCAAGGTAAACAGTTTGGCGCCCACCGTGGGGCTAAAAACAATAGTGATTGTTTTCTTGCTGGTTTACTACATAACGCAAGTTATCTTTCACACTTTTTCTTGTCCAAGAATCTTTGATTTCAGGTCAAAATGTCTAACTCACTGAATGCGTATGAAAACAACGGTCTTGAGGACCATGGAGAGAATGGTGTAGCTATTTCAGGTATTGGTGTACCACCACGAAATCCTGAGGATGCACCAGAGCCCATCCCCACGGATGTGGTCTCACATGATGCTCAACACGTCGATATAGGCTCCCACAATAACAGGAGCGTGCGCCAAGGAGACCCACAAGAAGCTTAGAAAACCCCAGCTCAGGAGGAATGTCGCGCCCCCTTTTTCTCGCGAAATCGGGTTTATGACATTTGGAAGGACAACTCATTCCTTTTGGGAATTGGGTTTGATTTAAAGAGTCGCCACCTAATGATTAGGGTGCATTAGGACACCAAAGAGATTTGATTTGAGTAACCAGAGATTGGGTAAGGGCTTGAAATTATTCTAAGGGGAAGGTGTTAGGCACCCCTCAGAATCCACTAGTGTGGTTCTCGGCCAGGCTTTTATTGTGAATTTGGGTGCAATTATCATATAGACAAATAGGGCTCAAATAAGAGGGGATTTCATCATATAAAGGTTTGAAAGTAAACAAGGTTTTAAAGAGTAATTAAAAAAAAACTTATTTTAAAAATAAAGAGTTAAAATGCTGAAAAGAAAGAAATAAAGGAAGAGGGGTCCTAGGTTAATTAATAATATGGATCACCCCACGCAATGCCCGGTAATCACTCCTCAATGAGGGGCTACACGTGACATTATTGCGTGGTCATATCCATATCTACCCTTCCCACCCCGTTAATGTATTAAAGCGCGGAATGGTCTCGTTTACCTATTGCACGCTACTACCCGTCCCAATCCTATCAGTCCCGGAGGCACGAGGACTACTAATCCTAAAGGGAAGGGATGTTAGGCTTATTTATGGTTTCAAAGGCAAAAATTCTAAGGCGACATACAAAACATGTATAGCAAGTTGGGGGAAAGCACATAACAAGTAGAGGCTCAGATATACCTCCTTGAACAAAGAAACACGTAATTAGCATGGCTTACACATACTAGTTAAGTTCTGATTAAGTACTGAACATGCAAGAGCTTAGAGGTTGAGGCAGACTGATTTATTACACGATTCAGATAAGAAGCCCGAATCAGGCCTGCCAGCTGGCTGTATTTATTAACAGAACTGATTTAATTTATAACTTTACCCTAAGGCTTGCCTAAGTGTTGGACAAGGATCCTATAGGCATGGTATCTATTGAATTCAGAAAGCAACGAGATAACAGGGTTTAAAATAAACTGAACACATACTGATTAAAAGAGGAGTCGGATTGTCAAAAGAAAGGCCAGTTTTTAACGAAGATTATAAGTTCTACAGCTAACAGTACCCGTTGTTACTGATTTTAGATCCATATGTGAATGAAGCGATTCAGATTCGATTAGGAGTTCTTATAGACATGCTTTCTACGCGTAGTTGATTTTGAACATGGTATAAAATGCAGAAGACTCGTTTTAAACTTATGAACATGACATCTAGGTGCTGAATTTTGTTTAAGACCTATGAACATGATATCTAAGTGCAGAAATTGTTTAAGACCTATGAACATGATATCTAAGTGCAGAAATTGTTTAAGAACTATGAACATGATATCTAAGTGCAGAAATTGTTTAAGAACTATGAACATGCTATCTAAGTGCAGAAATAGTTTAAGACCTATGAACATGATATCTAAGTGCGATTGAACGTACAGATTTAGATAATCCTGTAAGCATGATTTCTATATGAATGTAGTAGTCCTATGATCATGATTTCTATGTGAATGATGGGCATACAGAATTCAGAAGGACCTATAGACATGATTTCTATGTGCATATGCAGAATTTAAAATTCCTATAGGCACGGTGTCTACCCTTTTTGCATACATAGTTACTCGTCCTTTTTCACTAACCATCCCCAAGAGTTTATTACAAATTATTCTAGCCCGAAATAAGGTAAAATACATCAAAAAATAAATAAAAGTACAACCAAGGAGAGCCTGATTCAAACTTCATGTCTGAAATATGAGGTAAACCAACTCCAAGAGATCATGATCCAAAGCCTTTCTCCCATTTGGGTGTGTCAACGTTCCCTAAGAGTCTCAAAGGGACTCCGGGCAATGCTCACACTCACATGTATTATCAGATTGGGGATGAGTGCAGTGTGGAAGGGCCATCCCTCAAGTGTCCAAGTTCAGAGGGAACTCAAAGGGTCCCAAGGCAAGGCTCACAAGAGGAGGGCAGAACTTAAAGGCTAAAAAGGTGTGTGGAAGTGCAGAACAGAATGCTAAAGGGGAAAGGGAGAGGGAACAGCTACAAGTAAGCACACATAAGGGGTTCAGGGGAGACAGGAGATTATAAAGAGCCTATTGCTTAGGCAAAGGCAGACTTTAGGCATGCCCAGCAATGGAGAGTGCTAGCACACCTATAAGCCTGCTGGAACACATACTATTAGAGGCTAGGATCCCAGGGGATCAAGTCTGATTCATGGACAATAACTTGCAGTATTGCCATGCATCAAACCATAGCTTAAACACATAGGGGTAGAGGTTTTGGATTCATAGTAGAACAGGCAGAAAGAAATCAGTATGCTAGAGTAAGTGTTGAACTATACAGAAGCAGTAAGTAGACATGGATATAAAGATAATAAATGAACACATTGTTGTGGTGCTGAAACTTAATTCAGGACATATCAGTTTCAAAGAAAATAGAGAGAAAGCAAGCAAAAGGTCTTGTAACCGGCCACAGTATAAGCAAATAAAGAGAATAATTTTTGAGTGTAAGTATAAGTTCAGAAAGACTATGAGTGATGGCCCCTTGTGTTAATAAAAGAGTCATGTACTTATAGTGTGAAAAAATAGGCAGAAATAAGGTAAGAAAACAATTAAGGAACTGGGTATCAATTAAAATCAATCAGTACGAGACTTCCTTTAATTAAGGAATTCAGACTTAAACGGTAATGAGTAATAAAATTGTTTAAGGAAAGAGATCAAACAAGTATCTTGTGCTAAGTAGGCATTTAGGGGTAAATACATAGGAGTTTATATAAGGGCAGAACTTTGAAATACACGGTTACATAAATAAGGTAAGAAAAATTAATTAGTAGACGGTAAATCAAGTATCAGAGATTTTGTAATCACTGGTCCATGAATGAACCAAGTCAGAAAAGCTGAGGATAGTTTTTAACTTAAATCGAGTCACAGGGAAATCAACAAACAAGGAAAGAAATCAATCAAACCTATACAAAAGGAAGTCGCAAATTAATCAAAATTGAAAGCCATTTTAGAGGGAAGTCCTGTACATATAAAGAGCACACAAACATGCTAAGCTGAATTTAGGGCAAAGAAAGAAAATGTCATGTCATTGCAAAATCAGTAGGTAATAGGCTATAGGATCATGGTAGTCACATAGGTCAGCAATGTAGAAGAGAGATAGTATCAAATAGTATACAAGAGGTCCAGTGTAAAGACCTTAGAAGAGTTTAGTGGAGAATCAGAATTGCTTAAAGAAATAGAGGTTGAAACAAAGATTTCAAGACTCAGTTGAGCAGCAGATGAGACAAATTCAGAAACTCGAAATAGCTAGGGTTTCTGAAATCAGACAATTTCAAAGATGAAGTCATATCACATAGCCAATGTTCTCAAACTCGGATGAATCCCCAAATTCTAGGGTTTTACCATCAATCGAGTGCAGAGATGAGAGGATAAGTAATCAAGGAAAAAGATACTAATCGAAACAGGTTCAGCGGTCTCAGAAAGGGACTGAGACCTTTAGCATGCTCTTTCAGTAGCAGGAACTCATGAGAAGCATAGTAAATGAACAACATGTGAATCACAATAGAGGAACTCACAGAAACATAGTAGAAGAACTAATAAGAAACCTAATGGAAGAAACTAATAAGAACAGTAGGAGAAGCATATAACATAGTAGAAGAAACACACAAAGAACACAGTAGAAGAAACATCTAAATAACCCAAAAAAAAGAAAAACCCTAAATCGGAAAAAATATAAAGGTTTTGAAAGCATAAGTTTTGAAAGAAATCGTTTAAAAGTTTAAGGAAAACACGGATCTAGAACAGATCCAAAGAAAATAGAAGAACCTCAAAAGCTAGGGTTTCAGAGGAACCCAAACGGTGAGAAAGGCTTGGATAGATTTAAGCAGGAGGAGTCGAGGCCAGGCTCGAAACAGACATGGCTTGCCGGAGCAAGGCCGGAGATGGCCATAAAACTTGAATCCAACAATGTCTGGATGAAGCTTCTTCATGGTCAGACCATGAAACCTCAGCAACCAAGCGTTTATGCACCATGGAAGGCTGGTAGGTGGTGAGACCACCGTAGATTCAGGCCAGGAGGTGGCCGGAGAAGGTGAGCGAAACTCATCGGAGCGGAGGGGAAGGGGGAAGGTTCTAGAGAGAACCAGAGATAGAGAGATAGAGACGAGTGAGGAAATGAGAGGGGTCTTGGGGGGTCGTTTGGTTTAATTTGGTAAGGGCGGATCTAGACCGTTGATCAAAATTAATCAACGGCCAAGATTTAATCCGGGTTGGGTCGGGTAGATTTAGGATTGGGCTTGGGTATTTGGGTTGGTTTAATTTGAGTTGGGTATTGGGTTTAATTAGGCTAAATTAGAAGGCCAAATCTGGCTATAAATGAAATAGCCCTTTTTTCCCCATTTAATTTATAGAAAATAATAAACAAATTTCTGAAAATAAATTGAAAGCACTGAAATAATTTATAACATATAATTATCGATTTAAAAATATAAAATCCCGTTTTATAAACATGAGACGAATTTAAACCTAAAATGGCTAATATTGCAATTATGCAATTTTATCCTTAAAACTGCTAAATAAATTTGTAAAAATATGTAAAAATATCTTAGCTATATTTTAGTATAAATATGAGAATCTAATAAATGAATCACCAAAAAAAGATAATTTTGGTGACAATTATTGGGTTTTTCTTGATTAAATAGGGCAGTAACTTGATTTAAAAATCTTTGAAAAATTAAAGAAAAAATAATGTATCCTTGGGATATACTTATATATGCATATATAGGCTATTTTGAAGGTATTTTGCATATTCTAAACAAAATACAGGGAAAAATTGGGTATCAACAGCTGCCCCTCTTTACCTGGGAAGGATGAAAGAGTTGTTGGGTAAAGATATGATGGCCAATTTTGACCGAACGAAATGGTTTGAAGAGGTTCGGCTGCGCTCTGGCTTCTGAGCTGCCTACATATCCCTGGTATTACAAGAATCAGGCCATATGTAGTTCAGGATCCACCAGCGGAGTATGCCGATGAAGGCTTTCAAACACGGACGCAATATTTAGGATTAGGCTGCGGGGAACTGGAGCGAAGTCACTCCTGCCGAGATAGCCTTTGCTTGCCGGTTCACCTGCAAATAAGCAAATACATGCATATATTGTGCGTAAATTTTAACATGATGCAAATTCCCGTCGGACCATGAATGCTGTCTTTGGATGGTTAGGATGACGTCCTCAGACCATGATGTCCTGGGCCATGAAGCGTATAATAAAGGATTCACAGGCCATGAAATGATGCTCTCGGGCTATGAGAATGATGCCTCCGAACCATGATGCCTCTGAATAATGATACGCAAACGATTAACAGGGGTCCTCAGGCCATGATATGGTGTTCTCGGGCTATGACAATGGTGCCTCCGAACAATGAAGCCCTTGGATAATTTGGCGATCTTTCAGCCCATGAAATGCAGTAGGTGACGATCTTTCAGCCCATGAAATGCAGTAGGTGGCGATCTTTCAGCCGTGCAAGCGTAAATAAAGTGCCGATCTTTCAGCCGTGCAAAAAAAAATGAAGTGGCGTTCTTTCAGCCATGCAAGTGTAAATGAAGTGGCGATCTTTAGGCCGTGCAAAAAAAAATGAAGTGGCAATCTTTCAGCCGTGCAAAAAAATGAAGTGGCGATCTTTCAGCCATGCAAGTGTAAATGAAGTGGCAATCTTTCAGCCATGCAAGCGCAGATAAAGTGGCAATCTTTCAGCCGTGCAAAAAAAATGAAGTGGCGATCTTTCAGCCGTGCAAAAAAATGAAGTGGCGATCTTTCAGCCATGCAAGTGTAAATGAAGTGGCGATCTTCCAGCCATGCAAGTGTAAATGAAGTGGCGATCTTTCAGCCATGCAAGTGCAGAGGGAGACAATGTTTGGTCTCGGAAGGCAGAATGGTAGCCTTATGCAATGCAAAAATGCAGATGGAGACAGTCTTTAGTCTCGGAAGGCAGAATGGTAGCCTTATGCAATGTAGAAAATGCAGATGGAGACAGTGTTTAGTCTCGAAAGGCAGAATGGTAGCCTTATGCAATGCAGAAAATGCAGATGGAGACAGTGTTTAGTCTCGGAAGGAAGAATGGTAGCCTTATGCAATGCAAAAATGCAAATGGAGACAATGTTTAGTCTCAGAAGGCAGAATGGTAGCCTTATGCAATGCAAAAATGCAGATGGAGACAGTGTTTAGTCTCGGAAGGGAGAATGGTAGCCTTATGCAATGCAGAAAATGCAGATGGAGACAGTGTTTAGTCTCGGAAGGCAGAATGGTAGCCTTATGCAATGCAGAAAATGCAGATGGAGACAGTGTTTAGTCTCGGAATGCAGAATGGTAGCCTTATGCAATGCAAAAATGCAGATGGAGACAGTGTTTAGTCTCGGAAGGCAGAATGGTTGCCTTATGCAATGCAAAAAATAGAATAAAATGGCAGGTAGGGTTTCTTAGCTGATAGCAGGTTGCGATATTGTGACTGCTGGGGACATTGCGATACAGGGAATATCGCTGGCGTGCGTGGATAGCAGGTGCTGGTAAATGTAACAATTCTGAGAGTCGTATTCTTGAACAACGTTTGTCTTGCGAGTGTATAGTATGTTAGGTGCTTTCGCAATCCAAGTGTCTGCATCCAAAGAAAAATTGTGAGTTATGTAGTAGGGAGGTTAGTTCGTATCCCAGCTGGCCTTGTTTGACCCGTTCGGCTTTGATCTGGTGATATGGTATGTATCATTGGGGTAGCGTTGCTGAACAAAGCGACTTCGATAATAAACGGCATGAATTTGTAAAAAACAAATATGGCATAAGTATATTTTTAAGAAACAACTTTTAGATGAACCGACGACTGTGACGTGGCTCAAGACATTGCGACCTCTTGCTACGGAATTTTGAGGGTCCTTCTCAAAATTCTGCCCCAGTTTAATGAATTGATGCTTCTGACGGCTACTGGCGTTGACTGGTTGAAATTACTTCGGAATTTTGAGGTTCCTCCTCAAAATTCTGCCCCTGTTTCCAATTACGGGGGAAAAATGAAAATTTTATTGAATTGTGACCGAACCCATAAGGTTGCCTACGTATCCCCTCTTAAACGGGAATCAGATCAGACGTAGATCAATTACATCATATAGGAAAACATGGAGATTACACGTAGTAACGCTTGACTGCATCTGAATTGATCGGTTTCGGCCAAACATCTCCACCATTTCTGCAAGTATGAGGGCTCCTCCTGTCAGAACCCGGTGAACCATGTATGGACCTTGCCAGTTGGGGGAGAATTTCCCTTTGGCTTCATCTTGATGCGGGAAGATTTTCTTTAATACTAGCTATCCCGATGTGAACTATCTCGGCTTGACTCTCTTGTTGAAGGCTCTGGACATTCTGTTCTGATAAAGCTGACCATGGAAAACTGCATTCATTCTTTTTCCATCTATAAGAGCTAGCTGTTCGTAACGACTCTTCACCCATTCTGCATCGTCGAGCTCAGCTTCTTGTATGATCCTTAAGGAAGGAATTTCTACTTCGGTGGGAATGATAGCTTCTGTACCATAAACCAGCAAATAGGGGGTTGCCCCAGTTGATGTGCGGACTGTGGTGCGATACCCCAATAAAGCAAATGATAGCTTCTCGTGCCACTGCTTATGCTTCTCTATCATTTTCCTCAATATCTTTTTGATATTCTTGTTGGCGGCTTCTACGGCTCCGTTCATCTGAGGCTTGTAGGCCGTAGAATTCTTGTGTTTGATCTTGAAGGTTTCACACATAGCTTTCATTAAGTTACTGCTGAGGTTGGCGCCATTATCAGTAATGATCGATTCTGCAATCCCGAATCGACAAACGATGCGGTCGCGGACAAAGTCTGCCACGACTTTCTTAGTTACTACTCTATATGATGCTGCCTCGACCCATTTGGTGAAATAGTCAATTGCTACTAGGATGAACCTATGCCCGTTGGAAGCGGCCAGCTCGATTGGTCCAATAACATTGATTCCCCAGGCGGCGAAAGGCCATGGTGAGCTTGTTGCATTAAGCTCGTTTGGAGGTACCTTTATAATGTCTGCATGTATCAGGCAGCGGTGGCATCCGTTTCCATAGTCATCCAAAAGTAACCAGCCCGGAGTATCTTCTTGGCTAAGACAAAACCGTTCATATGTGGACCACAGGTCCCAGCGTGAATATCCTCTAGCAGTTTAGATGCTTCCTTGGCGTCGACACACCTTAATAATCCCAAATCAGGGGTTCTCCTGTACAGGATTCCTCCTCTGTGAAAGAAGTTGTTGGATAACCTCCGAAGTGTGCGCTTCTGAATAGGATTTGCAAGCCCTGGGTATTCTTCGTTTGCTAAATATTCCTTGATATCATGAAACCAAGGCTTTCCGTCTACTTCTTCTTCAACATGGGCACAATAAGCTGGCTGATCATGGATCTTTACTGGAACGGGATCAATGAAGTTTTTATCCGGATGTTGTATCATGGATGAAAGGGTAGCCAATGCATCGGCGAACTCATTCTGGATTCTGGGAACGTTCTGGAATTCCGTCTTTGTGAATTTCTTTCTCAGTTCCTGTACGTGATGCAGATATGGGAGGATCTTAGAGTTCTTCGTTGACCATTCTTCTCGAACCTGATGTATGAGTAGGTCTGAATCCCTGATTACTAGCAGCTCTTGTATGTTCATGTCAATAGCCATCTTGAGCCCTACGATTCGGGCTTCGTACTCGGCCATGTTGTTGGTGCACGAGAACCTGAGTTTGACAGACACCGGATAATGCTGACTGGTTTCTGATACTAGGATTGCTCCCAGGCCGACTCCTTTGAAATTTGTTGCTCCGTCGAAAAACATTCTCCACCCATCATAGGATTCTGCAATGTCTTCTCCTATGAATGATACCTCTTCATCAGGAAAATACGTCTTTAGGGGTTCGTATTCTCCATCCACGGGGTTTTCGGCAAGATGATCTGCTAGCGCCTGTCCCTTGATTGCTTTCTGAGTTACGTAGACAATGTCGAATTCACTCAATAGGATTTGCCACTTGGCTAGCTTGCCGGTGGGCATGGGCTTCTGAAAAATGTACTTTAAGGGATCCATCCTTGATATGAGATATGTAGTGTAGGCACAGAAGTAGTGCCTCAGCTTCTGGGCTACCCAAGTGAAAGCACAATAGGTGCGCTCCAACATAGAATATCGGGCCTCGTGCGGAGTGAATTTCTTGCTGAGATAGTAAATGGCTTGTTCCTTTCTCCCCGTTTCATCATGCTGCCCCAAAACGCAGCCGAAAGCTCCATCTAACACTGTGATGTAGAGTAGCAAAGGTCCACCTGGCTCAGGCGGGACTAAGACTGGTGGTGTTGATAGGTATTCCTTAATTCTTTCGAAAGCGTTTTGGCAGTTATCCGTCCATTTAGTAGCGGCATCCTTCTTTAACATCTTAAAGATTGGCTCACAGATAACTGTAGATTGTGCTATGAACCAACTGATGTAGTTGAGTCTCCCCAAGAAACTCATCACCTCCTTCTTGTTCTTTGGCGGTGGCAGTTCTTGGATAGCTTTGACCTTTGATAGATCCAGTTCTATTCCCCGGCGACTCACAATGAACCCAAGTAATTTTCCAGCAGGAACCCCAAATGCACACTTTGCAGGATCAACTTTAGGTTGTATCTCCGCAATCTGTTAAAGAACTTCCTCAAATCTTCCATGTGATTAGTGGCCTTCCTGGACTTGATGATAACGTCATCTACGTACACCTGGATCTCCTTGTGTATCATATCATGAAAAATGGTAGTCATAGCTCTCATGTAGGTGGCCCCTGCATTCTTTAACCCAAACGGCATCATCTTGTAGCAGTACATTCCCCACGGCGTGATGAAAGCCGTTTTCTCAACATCTTCTTCATCCATCTAGGTCTGATGGCAACCGGCGAAACAATCCACAAATGATTGCAATTCATGCTTGGTGCAATTGTCGATCAGGTTGTGTATATTTGGGAAGGGGAAGTTGTCTTTCGGACTGGCCCGGTTGAGATCCCGATAGTCGACACAAACTCTAACCTTCTCGTCCTTCTTTGGTGCTGGCACGATATTGGCTAACCACATTGGGTATTCCACTACCCTGAGGACCTTGGCTTTGACCTGCTTGGTGACTTCTTCCTTGATTTTCAGACTCATATCTGGCTTGAACTTTCTGAGCTTCTGTTTTACCGATGGACATGTCGGATCAGTTGGCAGTTTGTGTGCCACAATAGATGTACTCAGACCAGTCATGTCATCGTACGACCAGGCGAAGATGTCCTCATATTCTTTTAGAAACTCGGTGTATTCCTTCTTTTCTGATGACGACAAGTGAACCCTGATTCGTGTTTCTTTGACATTCTCTTCATCTCCCAGGTTAACAATCTCAGTCTCGTCCAGGTTGGACTTCGGCCTATTTTCAAAATTCTGGACTTCCTTAATAATCTCCTCTGGTATGTCATCTTCCTCTGAATCTATATCCGTTTGTTGCGTTGTCTCATTGCATGTCACAGTCATCGGTTTATCAAGATAAATAATAGTAATGCTGTATAAGTAGAGTAATGAGAGAAAATAATAAAAGTGTTGATTTATAAGGAATATTGAAATGCTTTGATAAATTCCATAACTATTTTGAACATTGAAGATCTTATTGCGGAAATTTAAAATGCGAAAGGAAAGTTAACTAGTAAAAGATAGTGCATGATGCTTGTTCAGCCTTGCTACCCCGAGGCTCACCGGGCTCTGGTGGTTCTGATGGTCCAATTGTTGAGGTATGCTCCTCTACTCGCAGTCTGTATGGAAGGGCCTTCCTCCCCCTCCTCCTCGAAAACGATACAACAATCCATATCATTGTCTTCCAGGAACAAATTCCTCACTGCTGCCAATGCTTCCTCTTCTTCTGACCCATAGATAACTCCGGTCGGTTGGAAAGTCTATTCCAAGCGTGGTATTGGCCGCTCCAATGGATAGTAAGGGCCGCACCATGGTGGTGACCAATGGTTGAATTCCTCCCAAGTATACTCATATCCCAATCCGAAGGCGGTGCCATGTTTCTTGAGTTTGATAGGCTTAGCGATTCCTTGGAGGTTCTTGCCAAGTCCTTTGCCAAGTTCATATCCGCTCCAGTTCAATATGCTTTCAATTTTGTTGTCCCACTATTTGTCTTTATCAATGGCGTTGACCCACTCGATGTGGTGATAAGTCTCCCCGCCTATCTTTCTTCTTCCTCCTATTGCCGGGATGGTCTGGCGACTGTATATGGGATTACTACCGTCGCCGTGAATGATCACCTCTTGGCGATTCCACTCAAACTTCACTGCCTGATGTAATGTTGACGCTACGGACCTAGCGGCATGAATCCATGGTCATCCCAATAACAGATTGTAAGATGCCGTCACGTCTATTACTTGAAAGTCAACATCAAACCAAGTAGGCCCCATTTGTAAACACAGGCTAATTTCCCCAATGGTGGTCCTTTGGGAACCGTCGAAAGCTTTGACGTTGATGGTCCCATCCTTGATCTCATGCAGTCCCTTTCCCAATATCCTGAGTGTTACCAGTGGACAAATGTTGAGACTAGACCTTCCATCAATCAGGATTCTGGTGATAAAGTAATCTTCGCATTGCACGGTGATGTGCAACGCCTTGTTGTGACTCAACCCTTCTGGTGGCAGCTCATCTTCATGAAAAGTGATCTTGTGACTTTCCAGTACCTGACCTACCATGTTAGCCATCTCCCCGCCGGTGATGTTGCTCAGTACATATGCCTCACTCAGCACCCTTAACAGGGCATTCTTGTGTGCATCGGAATTCTGTAGCAAAGCAAGGATAGAAATTTGCGCCGGTGTCTTGTTCAGCTGATCAATGACCGAGTATTCCTTGGCTTGTATCTTTCTCCAGAGGTCATCTGGCCCTGTCTCGGTGATGGTTGGCCGACTAGAGGCCCGCTTTCTTGACTCAGCCAAATGTTCTGGGGTATAAACCCTACCAGTTCTCGTCATACCCTGGTGCTGCAATAGCTTTTCCGAACATGACCTTTCCTTTTCTTCTTGCCTCGGCTGTGTAGTCCCAAGGTATGGCTTTTGTATGGAATGGTGTTACGACCGACATTGCCACTGGAATTGGCGTGGCTATCTTTACTCCGAACGGAGCACGCACCTTGGACGGTAAAACTGCAACTTCAAAGGGTGTAGGTGCATTTGCTGATGACATAAATTCAACCTCAATCGGCGCTGGTATCTTTGCAGAGGATGGTGCTTCAAACTCAAGTTGCATGGACATATTTATCTCAGCGCCCCCAGAGGGCTAAATCTGGAGTACAATCGGATTAAGGGTGACTATTGGCTTCTTTGGATCGTCACTTTCTGTGATGAAACCGATCGATCCCTTGGGGTCCCAATCATCCTCTATTTCAATCATGTGACACCTCCCCCCTTGTGATCTGGCAGTGGGTTATTGCGGACATTCGGAGCAGGCTCCTTTGCCATAACGATCTTGTTATCAATTAACATTTGGATCTTATCTTTCAGAGCGCGGCATTCATCGATGGTGTGTCCTTTCATGCTGGAATGGTATGCACAAGACTTGTTTGGATTAACCCACTGAGAAGGATTCTCAGGGGCAGCAGGGATAGGGGTGACGTAACCAACAGTTTTGAGTCTTTCATACAATTGGTCGATAGGTTCAGCAATAGCCGTATACTGTTTAATGGGTCTTCGGTCAAAGTTTGGTCGGGGTCTAGGGAAGTTTTGGCGTGGAGGAGGGGATTGGTAGTGGGATGGTTGAGTGTTGTAGGCTTGGTAAACATGTGCTGGTTGGGAGTATTTGGGTGAAGTGGGCTGATATGTGGGAGGTGATTTATAAGTGAGTGGTGGAGTTTGGTAAGAGGGTGAGGGTGCTTGGTAGTTTGGGGTAGGCTGATATGTGAGTGGAGGCGTTGGGTATGTTTGGTATTTGATGGGAGATTTGGCTCTCTATGCTACCATTACGGCTCCTACGTCCCTTTTCTTGGACACACCGCCTGAATGTAAGGCCTTGTTTGTAGCTTGTAAAGCCTCGAAATTAGTAACCATACCGCATTTGATGCCCTCTTCGATCCTTTCTCCCAGCTTGATAATGTCAGAAAACTTATGGCCCTCGATCATCATTAGCCTCTCATAATATTGTGGGTCTTGGGCCCGGATGAAGAATTTGTTCATTTGTTCTTCTTCTAAGGCGGGTCTGACCTTGGTAGCTTCGGACCTCCAACGAGTAGCATACTCGCGGAATGTTTCTGTGGGCTTCTTCTTCAGATTTTGAATATAGAACACATCTGGTGCATTCTCTGTGTTGAACCTGAATCTGCCCATAAAGTCGGACGCCATGCTTACCCAGTTCGGCCACTTTTTCGGATCTTGGATAATGTACCAAGACAAAGCTTCTCCCTTCAAACTCCTCATGAAAAGCTTCATGCGAATTTTCTCGTCTTTTCCTACTCCAACCAGCTTGTCACAGTATATTCTCAAATGGACCCTTGGATCCCCTGTACCATCAAACATCTCGAACTTAGGAGGTTTGTACCCCTCGGGCAGTTCGACATCGGGCCGTATGCAAAGATCTTTGTACTTCAGCCCTTCAATTCCCTTACTTCCTTCAACGCCCTGGATCCGGCTAGTCAACTTCTTAAGTTCTTCAGCTAGGTTCCTGATAACCAAATCTTTATCATCAGACTCGGGTGTGCCTGAGATAGGTTGGGTGGAGAGTGGCATGGTCTCCACGTAGATAGGGGTGTTATGGTGGGTGTGGCAGTGATTATTTGTGGATTTTTGTGGTTCTGGGATGAGCTGCGGGGTATTGTTGGAAGTATGGCAGGTGTTGCAGTGGGAGGAGCGGGGTGGTTCTGTTGCTTTGGGAGATTCTGTGGAGGTGTGGGGTTCTGAGCATTTGGGAAATTGATATCTGGAGTAGTGAGGGAAAATGACAGATTTGCCAAATTCCGGACTTGATCAAGTTCTTCCTAAAATTTTAGCAGCTTTTGCTCCAGTTGGGAGGCATTCTCCTTGGGGACCAAAGTACCATGACTGTGAGTGACCTCTACTCGTTCAGTTGAGTTTTCCTTTCTGGCGTTGTCCAAATCGTCCATCTTTCCTTTGTTCTTGTTTTTGATGGGGCTGAGAGGAGGAGTGGGTGGAGGGCCCTTGGATCTTGTGGAATAGGATGATGTTGCCAGAGTGCTCAAACTAACCTTTGGGGGAGGGGAATAAACAAAAAGTAAGACAAAAAGGTAACAAGTCAATGATGATTATATAAAAAATGTTGCAATATTTAAACACATAGTGCGGAAATATAAAGCATGTCCTAATTTGGGGACCTCTTTATGCCCGAGGTAGGCCTAGCGACAAGTTGATTTGGAGAACTTTAAATACTAAATGCCTTATTTTATTGATAAAAAGCAGACGAATCCCAAATCGACACTAAATGATAGGAAATGAAAGTTGCTAATGGCCATTGGCCTTATTACAATTCATAAAAAGAAGAAAACTCCTATCTATTTGGTCCCAGAAGGACCTTCCCTAGGTTGAATGCTCTCGTTGATCAAATCCTCCAGCTCGCATAGGTTTGCCAGTAAAAATGCCTTTGCCAGGTGTTCTCCTTCGTTTCCCTCAGAGTTCTGGCAGTCGGTGACTCTCTTCCTCACTTTTCCTTCCAATTTCAGCAGACTGTATTCCAGATATTCCAACTTTTTGCTAGCTTTGGCGGCTCTCTCTTTCCACTCATTGATTTGGTCATTCGATGGAAGACTCCTCCACCAGCCCAGCAAGAGTGGGGGTGTGCTAATCATACCGAAACTGGGGACCTCGTGCCTCATTTTCTACAAAACAAAGGGTTAGACCCTACCCCCACCAGACTCGACTATTTAATATCAACAATTAGCATGAAAGCATTTAGTTCTCCAAATAAATGCACAGAACGTGATAATGTCCGTTTGGGTTTCAGGGAAACCCAGTGGACTTTGGTCAAGGCTATCTTAAAGAGTCATTATGTGGACAACATAACTGACTCGTCTAGGTTTGACCATGATGCATGAATAGTTAAATAGAGTGAGGTTTCTATGGGGTTCTAGACTAGTACCATTGAGCGAACAACTCAAGGAGGAAAGGCACGGAACCGTCGACTACACCGTTGATCGACTGGTTTTACCGCAAATATGCCATTTCCGGATTTAGTGGTGATAATATCGAAAGAGCTCAACCACTCATTATAAGCGTTGCTATAGGATTTTGTTTGGCACGAGTGGAATATGATGTTGAGCATGATTATGCAATAGTTAAAGGCATGTAGTCATGTATTTTCATGTTAAGAAAGCAGTAAATACAACAATTTTCATAATTTAAAGCAGTAATAAAGGAAAGCAGTAAAGAGTCGCCACCTAATGATTAGGGTGCATTAGTACACCAAGGAGATTTGATTTGATTAACCAGAGATTGGGTAAGGGCTTGAAATTATTCTAAGGGGAAGGTGTTAGGCACCTCTCAGAATCCACTAATGTGGTTCTCGGCCAGACTTTTATTGTGAATTTGGGTGCAATTATCATATAGACAAATAGGGCTCAAATAAGAGGGGATTTCATCATATAAAGGTTTGAAAGTAAACAAGGTTTGAAATAGTAATTAAGAAAAACTGATTTTAAAAATAAAGAGTTAAAATGCTGAAAAGAAAGAAATAAAGGGAGAGGGGTCCTAGGTTATTAATAATATGGATCACCCCACACAATGCCCGGTAATCACTCCTCAATGAGGGGCTACACGTGACATTATCGCGTGGTCATCATATCCATATCTACCCTTCCCGCCCCGTTAAGGTATTAAAGTGCGGAATGGTCTCGTTTACCTATTGCATGCTACTACCCGTCCCAATCCTATCAGTCTCGGAGGCACGAGGACTACTAATCCTAAAGGGAAGGGATGTTAGGCTTATTTGTGGTTTCAAAGGCAAAAATTTCTAAGGCGACATACAAAACATGTATAGCAAGTTGGGGGAAAGCACATAACAAGCAGAGGCTCAGATATACCTCATTGAACAAAGAAACACGTAATTAGCATGACTCACACATACTAGATAAGTTCTGATTAAGTACTGAACATGCAAGAGCTTAGAGGTTGAGGCAGACTGATTTATTACACGATTCAGATAAGAAGCCCGAATCAGGCCTGCCAGCTGGTTGTATTTATTAACAGAACTGATTTAATTTATAACTTTACCCTAAGGCTTGCCTAAGTGTTGGACAAGGATCCCATAAACCGGACACATACTGATTAAAAGAGGAGTCAGATTGTCAAAAGAAAGGCCAGTTTTTAACAAAGATTATAAGCTCTACAGCTAACAGTACCCGTTGTTACTGATTTTAGTTCCATATGTGAATGAAGCGATTCAGATTCGATTAAGAGTTCCTATAGACATGCTTTCTATGCGTAGTTGATTTTGAACATGGTATAAAATGCAGAAGACTCGTTTTAAACTTATGAACATGATATCTAGGTGCTGAATTTTGTCTAAGACCTATGAACATGATATCTAAGTGCAGAAATTGTTAAGAACTATGAACAGGATATCTAAGTGCAGAAATTGTTTAAGAACTATGAACATGCTATCTAAGTGCAGAAATTGTTTAAGACCTATGAACATGATATCTAAGTGCGATTGAACGTACAGATTTAGATAATCATGTAAGCATGATTTCTATATGAATGTAGTAGTCCTATGATCATGATTTCTATGTGAATGATGGGCATACAGAATTCAGAAGGACCTATAAACATGATTTCTATATGCATATGCAGAATTCAAAATTCCTATAGGCATGGTGTCTACCCTTTTTGCATACATAGTTACCCGTCCCTTTTCACTAACCATCCCCAAGAGTTTATTACAAATTATTACAGCCCGGAATAAGGTAAAATACATCAAAAAATAAATAAAAGTACAACCAAGGAGAGCCTGATTCAGACTTCATGTCTGAAATATGAGGTAAACCAACTCCAAGAGATCATGATCCAAAGCCTTTCTCCCATTTGGGTGTGTTAAAGTTCCCTAAGAGCCTCAAAGGGACTCCGGGGGCAATGCTCACACTCACATGTATTATCAGATTGGGGATGAGTGCAGTGTGAAAGGGCCAACCCTCAAGTGTCCAAGTTCAGAGGGAACTCCAAGGGTCCCAAGGCAAGGCTCACAAGAGGGGGGCAGAACTTAAAGGCTAAGAAGGTGTGTGCAAGTGCAGAACAGAATGCTAAAGGGGAAAGGGAGAAGGAACATCTACAAGTAAGCACACATAAGGGGTTTAGGGGAGAGAGGAGATTGTAAAGAGCCTATTTCTTAGGCAAAGGCAGACTTTAGGCATGCCCAGCAATGGAGAGTGCTAGCACACCTATAAGCCTGCTAGAACACATACTATTAGAGGCTAGGATCCCAGGGGATCAAGTCTGATTCATGGACAATAACTTGCAGTATTGTCATGCATCAAACCATAGCTTAAACACATAGGGGGTAGGGGTTTTGGATTCATAGTAGAACAGGCAGAAAGAAATCAGTATGCTAGAGTAAGTGTTGAACTATACAGAAGCAGTAACTAGACATGGATATAAAGATAATAAATAAACACATTGTTGTGGTGCTGAAACTTAAATCAGGACATACCAGTTTCAAAGAAAATAGAGAGAAAGCAAGCAAAAGGTCTTGTAACCGGCCACAGTATAAGCAAACAAAGAGAATAATTTTTGAGTGTAAGTATAAGTTCAGAAAGACTATGAGTGATGGACCCTTGTGTTAATGAAAGAGTCGTGTACTTATAGTGTGAAAAAACATGTAGATATAAGGTAAGAAAACAATTAAGGAACTGGGTATCAATTAAAATCAATCAGTACAAGACTTCCTTTAATTAAAGAATTCAGACTTAAACGGTAATGAGTAATAAAATTATTTAAGGAAAGAGATCAAACAAGCATCTTGTGCAAAGTAGGCATTTAGGGGTAAATACATAGGATTTTATTTAAGGGAGAACTTTGAAATACATGGTTACATAAATAAGGTAAGAAAAATCAATTAGTAGACGGTAAATCAAGGATCGGAGATTTTGTAATCACTGGTCCATGAATGAACCAAGTCAGAAAAGCTGAGGAAAGTTTTTAACTTAAATCGAGTCACTCGGAAATCAGCAAACAAGGAAAGAAATCAATCAAACCTATACAAAAGGAAGTCTGAAATTAATCAAAATTGAAAGCCATTTTAGAGGGAAGTCCAGCACATATAAAGAGCACACAAACATACTAAGCTGAACTTAGGGCAAAGAAAGAAAATGTCATGTCATTGCAAAATCAGTAGGTATTAGGCTATAGGATCATGGTAGTCACATAGGTCAGCAATGTAGAAGAGAGATAGTATCAAATAGCATACAAAAGGTCCAGTGTAAAGACCTTAGAAGAGTTCAGTAGAGAATCAGAATTGCTTAAAGAAACAGAGGTTGAAACAAAGATTTCAGGACTCAGTTGAGCAGCAGATGAAACAAATTCAGAAACTCGAAATAGTTAGGGTTTCTGAAATCAGACAATTTCAAAGATGAAGTCATATCACATAGCCAATGTTCTCAAACTCGGATGAATCCCCAAATTCTAGGGTTTTACCATCAATCGAGTGCAGAGATGAGAGGACAAGTAATCAAGGAAAAAGATACTAATCGAAACAGGTTCAGAGGTCTTAGAAAGGGACTGAGACCTTTAGCATGCTCTTTCAGTAGCAGGAACTCATGAGAAGCATAGTAAAAGAACAACATGTGAAACACAGTAGAGGAACTCACAGAAACATAGTAGAAGAACTGATAAGAAACCTAATAGAAGAAACTAATAAGAACAGTAGGAGAAGCATATTAAGAAGCATATTAGAAAACACAGTAGAGAAACATATAAAGAACACAGTAGAGAAACATATAAAAACAGTAGAGGAAACTGATAAGAACATGGTAGAAGAAACAAGAAACATAGTAGAAGAAACACACAAAGAACACAGTAGAAGAAACATCTAAATAACCCAAAAAAAGAAAAACCCTAAATCGGAAAAAATATAAAAGGTTTTGAAAGCATAACTTTTGAAAGAAATCGTTTAAAAGTTTTAGGGAAAACACGGATCTAGAACAGATCCAAAGAAAATAAAGCTAGGGTTTCAGAGGAACCTAAACGGTGAGAAAGGCTGGGATAGATTTAAGTTGGAGGAGTCGAGGCCAGGCTCGAAACAGACATGGCTTGCCGGAGCAAGGCCGGAGATGGCCATAAAACTTGAATCCAACAAAGTCTGGATGAAGCGTCTTCGTGATCAGACCATGAAACCTCAACAACCAAGCGTGTATGCACCATGGAAGGCTGGTAGGTGGTGAGACCACCATAGATTCAGGCCACGAGGTGGCCGGAGAAGGTGAGTGAAACTCATCGGAGCGGAGGGGAAGGGGGAAGGTTCTAGAGAGAACCAGAGATAGAGAGATAAAGACGAGTGAGGAAATGAGAGGGGTCTTGGGGGGTCGTTTGGTTTAATTTGGTAAGGGCGGATCTAGACCGTTGATCAAAATTGATCAACGGCCAAGATTTAATCCGGGTTGGGTCGGGTAGATTTAGGATTGGGCTTGGATATTTGGGTTGGTTTAATTTGGGTTGGGTATTGGGTTTAATTAGGCTAAATTAGAAGGCCAAATCTGGCTATAAATTAAATAGCCCTTTTTTCCCCATTTAATTTATAGAAAATAATAAACAAATTTCTGAAAATAAATTGAAAGCACTGAAATAATTTATAACATACAATTATCGAGTTAAAAATATAAAATCCCGTTTTATAAACATGAGATGAATTTAAACCTAAAATGGCTAATATTGCAATTATGCAATTTTATCCTTAAAACTGCTAAATAAATTTGTAAAAATATGTTAAAATATCTTAGCTATATTTTAGTATAAATATGAGAATCCAATAAATGAATCACCAAAAAATGATAATTTTGGTGATAATTATTGGGTTTTTCTTGATAAAATAGGGCAGTAACTTGATTTAAAAATCTTTGAAAAATTAAAGAAAAAATAATGTAACCTTGGGATATACTTATATATGCATATATAGGCTATTTTGAAGGTATTTTGCATATTCTAAAAAAAAATACAGGGAAAAATTGGGTATCAACATGGAACAAGAGGTTAGCCTTCACGTTATTTTTAAAATGTTACAGGCACAACAGCTGGCGATTGCTCAACTGCAAAGCCATCAAAACATTCCAAGCACAGCAGCACCGGAAACGGCTCATCGAGCCGAACAAGTACTGGAAAGATCGAGTAACAATGGGTCAGCAGCCGACCCCGCTATTATGAAGATGCCGAGGACCTCATATTGAATCGGGCAAAAAAATGATAGAGGCCAACGAAAAAAAGGTAGAGACCAACAATTCGAGGGTCAATCAGATCCCGGGCGGACCCCCGATCCTGAAGGGTGCTGATTCAAAGAAATTCATGCAAAAGCCATTCCCGTCAAATGCCGCTCCAAAGCCCATCCTGAAGAAATTCAGAATGCCCGACCTTCCGAAGTACAACGGAACCTCCAATCCTAACAAGCACGTCACTGCTTACATTTGTACGGTGAAGGGCAACAACCTAAGGGACGACGAAATCAAATCCGTCCTGATAAAAAAGTTCGAAGAAACACTCTCGAAAGGGGCCATGATGTGGTATCACAACCTAGCTCCGAATTCAATCGACTCATTTTCCATGCTGGCAGATTCCGTCATAAAGGCACGTGTCGGTGCCATCAAGGTGGCTACAAGGAAATCCGATGTCTTCAAAATCAAGCAAAGAGAAAACGAGATGCTGCGGGACTTTGTATCCCGCTTTCAAATGGAGCAAACGGAATTACCGCCAGTCTCCGATGATTGGGCAGTGCAGGATTTCAACCAAGGGCTAAACGAACGAAGCTCGGTGGCTTCAAAGCATCTGAAGTAGAATTTGGTAGAATATCCCGCCGTGACTTGTTCGGATGTCCACAACCGATATCAATCAGAGATCAGGGTCGAGGACGACCAACTGGGAGCTCCCTCGGGCTCGGTGTATCCAAGCAGACTACTGGCAAAGGATCCAAAGCCAAACAAGGAAAGGTACCAACCGTACACTAAAGATCGAAGAAACTCCCCAAGGCAAAACATACCCCTAAATGACCGAAGGACAGATCGAGGTCAGAATCCTTAGGGACTCGTAAACAGAGCCGGATTCGACTGATACACAAGGCCGATAGAGGCACCCCGGTTATCCGAGTATAACTTCAACATTGATGTTTCAGACATCGTGTTAGCCATAAGTAAAATTAAGGACACCAGGTGGCCAAGGACCGTACAATCAGATCTGTCACAGAGGAACCCTAACATGGTGTGCGAATTTCACGGCACATACGATCACAGGACCGAAGATTGCAGACAGCTCCGAGAAGAAGTAGCCCTATTACTCAGCAAAGGGAACCTCCGAGAGTTCCTTAGTGACTGGGCCAAAAATCAGTTCCGGGAAAGAGAGGCAAACAGGAAAAACAAAACAAATGAACCACAAACACGTCATCCACATGATTGTTGGGGGAATCGACATCCGACAGGAACCCACTATCAGAAGAACAAAAATATCCATCACCAGGGAAAAGCGAACTCGAGGTTATATACCCGAGGACGCCCTCACATTCAGCGATGAGGACGTCGAGACCCTGTCTCAACCGCATAACGACGCACTGGTAATTTCTTTTCTCATGAATACATTCCAAGTTAAATGTGTACTTGTGGTCCAAGTAGCTCGACCAACATTATTAGGTCAAGGGTCGTGGAACAGCTCGGACTGATCGACCAAATCGTGCCCGTCTCTCGAATCCTCAACGGATTCAATATGGCGAGCGAGACAACCAAAGGGGAAATCACCTTCCCGGTCAACGTGTCTGGAACAACACAAAATGCCAAATTCCATGTCATCGATGCAGACATGAGGTACAACGCCTTGTTCAGAAGGCCATGGATAAACTGCATGAGAGCAGTACCATCAACCCTTCACCAAATGATGAAGTTCCCGAGGAAGGACGGAATAAAAACCGTATATGGGGAACAACAGGCTGTGAGGGAGATGTTTGCGGTGCGCGATGTAGCACCGACATCTACGCCTCCAACATCGGAGGAGCCAAAGGATAAGCAAACAATGAGGTAGTAATCACGAGACACATTCTCGGCTACACCGGAATAAAACAAGCAGAGGACCGTGCCGCGTCCTCGGAGCAAACACTGAAGGCATATCGAGGCTCGAAGCGCCATCGCCACTAAGGTATAACCATCTCCCTTTTTATTTACATCTTACACTAACCTTTGTGCAGATGTCCGATCAGAACAATGGAAGCGCTGTCCGGCTCGAAGCCCTTAAGGTTTCAAAGCATACGTTGCACTCTTTTCCTTCGATCAGGTTT
Source organism: Nicotiana attenuata (assembly GCF_001879085.1). Lineage (NCBI taxonomy): Eukaryota > Viridiplantae > Streptophyta > Magnoliopsida > Solanales > Solanaceae > Nicotiana > Nicotiana attenuata. The sequence goes on along the minus strand of NW_017676171.1, from coordinate 26,221 downwards.
TATCCCAAGAAGGGTTTTTCCGACAAGGTTTTTTAACTAGGCAACATCTATATGCTACCTAAGGAGAACTCAACAAGTATTCAAGGCTTCTCTTCAATCAACCTCGAATACTGGGGGACATCCCCCCGGGAGATCATCTCCCCGGAGAAATCAAGACGAGCCAAAGAGGGTCTCAATAGGAAAATGATATATCGGGCCAAACGGTCGAAAGAACCGTGTCTGCATAGAACAATCAAACCCTCAACGGCAAAAACTGCGTATACTTGTACCAAGTAATCAATGGAATACCTTCTACCATCAAAACGCCTTGCGCTTCAAAGAAGTTTACTATTTTTACAAGAAACGGCTCCAGAGCCAGAAATTTCCCGAACACTCGGGGACTGACATCAAAAACTCGAAACTGTAAGACCTCCGGGCTGGAAACTTCGAGGTCATAAGCCCTCAATAAATCAACATCAAAATATACAAAGAACGGCTCCAGAGCCAAAAACCCTCGACATCTCGGGGACTGTCGCCGACGGTCACCCCATCAAGGTATCAAGAACCCGAGGCCATAAGACCCCATACGGGCAACCTCGAGCCCGAAAGCCCTCCACGTGGCAATATCAGAAAATGTAAGACCTCCACGAGGCGTTACTAGCAGTGTAAGACCTCCATAAGGCAATACCAAATCTGTAAGACCTCGAGCTAGGCATGAATTATACTTGTACCAAGTAACCTATCTGTAAGACCTCAAGCCAGGCATGAATCATACTTGTACCAAGTAACTTGTCTGTAAGACCTCAAGCCAGGCATGAATCATACTTGTGCCAAGTAACCTATCTGTAAGACTTCAAGTAAGGCATGTTCAAATTTATAAGACCTTACAAAAGGCATAATCCCGATCTTAAAGTTAAGGCTATATATTCGAACTTGTAAGACCCCTAAAAAGGCATACCCTCGATATAGACGCCGAAGCTACTTCACTCGGGGACTGTATGGCTACAACCAAATACAATGACTACAGTCACAAGGTTGTACCAGCCAAACTAACGCGACTCGAGGATGTCCGACCGTCGTTATAAAATCATAGGCCTTCAATTACTTCGAAAAAACTTTGAAAAGAACCGGTTCACCAGGCTACCCTCGGCATAAGCAAAAGCGCTTCGATCATATCAGCTCGAAACAATAGGCTTTGAAACAATTCAGCCATCGAGCGAAACCTCCCAAGGTGCTCATTTATCGCTACATAACGGCTTACAATCGAGACTCTTATCGAGCCGTCGAAGAGTCGGCGAACACAAAAACTGCAAAAAGTCTTTAATGAGGGAAAATAAAGCATATATTAGAGGTCGTACCGACCCAATGCGTAAAAGCCAATGCCGCCAGCCCATATTAGAGGTCGTACCGACCCAATGCATAAGAGCCAATGCCACCAACCCATATTAGAGGTCGTACCGACCCGATGCATAAGAGCCTAAGGGCCGGCTTGAAATTCAAAAACTTGAGGGTCAATGAGCTCGAGTCGAAATCCGACCCGAGCCCGAAACAGTTAACTAAAAAATGCCTTAGGGAAAATACGTAAGAGCCACCGTCGCCAGCCTAAATTAAAAGGTCGTACCGACCTAACGCGTAAGAGCCACTGTCGCCAGCTTAAACTAAAGGTCGTACCGACCTAAATGCATAAGAGCCCTTGTTGCTAGCTTAGATCAGAGGTCGTACCGACCAAATGCACAAAGGCCTACGGGCCAGCCTAAGGAGCCTCAGAGCCGAATTATACACCTGAGGGTCATTACTCGAAGTCCAATTCACCTGGCCAATCATCAACCAATGGATAAAAGAAAGACATACGCAAGCGAACAGAAATTCACGAAAAGAGAAAACCGAAAGGTTTCTTTACATATACGCACGTATGAAACAATGCAAGGCTACATTTACAAAGTTCTCTAAGAACACTGTACAAAGAATCAAAAAGGAAAAACCTAGCCTAATTTCCCCTCGGGGACTATGGTCCCATCGGCCTCTTCTTCATTATTTTCGGCATCAGATACAAGGAATTTGGCGTCGTATTCATCCGCCTTGGCCTGCGCTATCTCTTCCGAGAGATCGAAGCCCCTAGCGTGAATCTCATGAGGGTTTCCCTCTGAGATCTACACCGGGCATATTTATTTCTTCTGCTCTCTCGATCAGAAGCCCCTCTCAGCTTAGCTCGAGCTTCGGCGACGTCTTTTAAATAGACGGCCACTTTCTTATCAGCCCTAGCCCGAATCCCTTCAGCTTCAGCCCGGGCATCCACGACCTCGACCTTCATCTCCAGAAGGTCGGACTCGAGCCTTGCAATCCTGCTCGTCTGAACCGAGTTATTCCCACAGGCGTTTCGGAGCTGCGCCTCGAGGGCAGAAACCTTGGCTAAAGCATTCTTCACGGCCGTAACATGGGCATCTATCTGAGCCCTTAGTCCGTTACACTCATACCTGGCCTGGCCAACCTCACCCCAAAGGCGTTCCAAATCCTCTGTCTTGCTCTGCAACTGAAATATCAAAACATTAATCTCTGAGGATAGAAGAAGAAGCTTGCATTCTCTCAGAGCGAAGGTTACCTGTTTCTCAAGGTGGCTTTCGTAGTTCAGACTCCGATTTGCCTCGTACCGCAGGTATACCAACTCATCTCCCCTTTTATCACAAAGAAGCCTAAGGGATTTCTCCCCATGCAAGGCTCTCCTCAACATAGATTCACGGCGGAGCAGCTCGGACTTGAGCTTATCAAAGGCCTATGAAAAAGAAGCTCAATAAGAAAATAAAAAAGTGCAAAACTGAAAAGCCAAAACAGTTGATCAAAAATCACTACAGAACTGAGCCTCTGAGCCTCCTCATAGGTTGAGCGCACATCTACTAGCCTGGTCTCATCGACCCCAATAGAACCACTCCCGAAGGGAATACGATCACTCGACACCCCGCGTGGCTTAGGCGGCCCTTGGCCTCGAACATCCCTCGAAGTACCTTCGACGGGAGATGAAGACAACGGCAGAACACCTGTATCCCTCGAAGTACCTTCGACGGGGCGGCACAGGGGGAACCATTCTTTCGGGGCTGAAAGCCCCGAGTGCTGTAGGCTCGGCTGATACATCTTCTTTGAGCCTTCGGGAAGGGCTTGCCTCACTATGAGCACCCTCGTCCTTCAAGGGTTCCTTCCGTTTGGTATTGCTGCTCGGCCCCGAAGCCAAGGATCCTTCCTCCTCCCCGAGGGGACACGGTATCGTCTCAGAAAATTCTCCAATGCCTACGGTGATGGAGTTAATAATATAAAAGAAAGTACCTTTCAAAGAAAACAAACTGCACACCACGTACCGTGGTGTTTTGCCTCCCATCTACCCTTGGACAGATCTCGCCACTTACGCTCATCGTAAGTCACGCAAACCGCTAATTCCCGAGTCCAGTCCACCAGGTCGGAACCTCATGCAGCAGCCACGGGATTGCTGAAGAAAAGAGAAGGAAAACATCTTTACGGAGTCTACCTCCACCATGAACAAAAATGATAAAAGTACAAGTGTAGCACTTACGTGTGAAATTCCATTTCTCAGGGAACGACAGGAAGGAATTAATGTCAAACAGTCCGCACTCGGACAAATCGGCTCATCCACCCTCGGTCGCCGTCTTCTTCATTACTGGCAAAAAAGGACTGGGTGGATCGACGTCGTAGAATAATCAGGCCTCGGAAATGGCTAAAGGTGAACTCGAGCCCGACTTTATCTGCAAAGTACCTTATCATCAACATTATCCTCTAAGATGACGGGTGAACCTGTGCCAGGGTAACCCGATATCTTCTGCGAAACTCGAGCACGACTCTATCAAGAGGGCCCAATGTAAAGGGGTTCACATGCACGTTCAAAAACCCCTCTACATAAGCCATGATGCTCTCATCCGGGGAAGGTACCTGCAGTATCACCTTTTCTCCCCATCCGCAGTCTCTCCTAATTGCCTCGAGGTGTTCCTCCCCTATTGATGAGATGAACCTCGATGCATGCTCCCGATGGCCCTGAACATTGGGAGGCCTTTCTAACGTAAAGTCCCTCCTCGAGACAAAGCACCTCAAGGTCAGCTCAACGGACGTTGGCGGTGTACCACCGACCGGCCGTGAAGCAGAGGCGGAACTCCCTCTCCTTGGTGAGTAGATTTGGACGAAGCAGCCATGGCTATAATAAAATAAGAAAAGGCAGATGAAGACTTGGGCGAAGGCTTTGAGCTGAAATGGTGAAAGAACTGACGCGGGGAAGGAGAACTCTGTAAAAAAGGATAGCTGCTCAAAGTAGCGGAACCCCCAAACAAGGGGAGAGCAAAACTCATATATAGAGCAAGCGATGACTGTCCGCCTACTCTAAAGGCCAATTAATTCTAACTGGGCCATTATCGCTTTCAGGGAAGGATACCGGCGGGACTATCCCGGTCACTTCATGACCATGTCATATAAATGATGCTGTTGTACAATGTTCGAGGGATCAAAGATTCCCATGTCAACCTAGCCTCGAGATGGTGCCCGATCTCGAGGGTCTCCGCTACTATAGCGATGGGTTCTAGGGAGCCATCATTACCAATCTAGCCTCAAAATGGTGCCCGATCTCGAGGACCTCTATTACTATAACTATAAGCTCTAAGGAGTTATCCGCATAAACCTAGTCTTGAGATGGTACCCAATCTCGAGGATCTCTGCTAGTACAAGTACGGGTCATTCACCCGATTCTTTGGCCCCCGAACTACCCAACTATGAATCAGTTCTCACTCGAGGGTTATCAATAAAGCCTCAGGGCTATCTTCATCTCTAAGTTCAATTTGGACGCTCTCTCGATTATTTTTAAGCCCGAAACCCACTCAAGTTCGAATGCATCCTTGCTCAGGAACTATCCGTAACGCCTTAAGGCTATCTTCATTCCAAGCTTGAGGCCAACTTTCGCTCGGTCGGAGGCCATCCAAGTTCGAGCAAACTCTTGTTCAAGGACTATTTGTAAAGGCCTAAGGGTTACCTTTATTTTTAGATTATCAAGCAAACTCTCGCTCGAGGACTAGCAGCAAGGCCTAACAAGGCTAAGCCTTATTAGAGAATCAAGACCCTGCTCTTACTCAACTCGAAGTCAGAGGGCCCGGCAACCTAGGTTCGTATCGGATCAATCCAGGCTTGGTCCGAGGAATGACAATGAATTTCAAAGGACATCACATTAGCTAATCAAGAACCAAAGGAATTCCTATGTCCGGGTCCAGCATTCAGGCCGATCAATAAAATCGCATGCATGGATTTTTCAAACGTAGGCAAAGAGGGGGATCCAGCACAAGGCAAAGACAGATTGAAAGAAACTTTTGCATTAATAAACGATGATTACAAAAGCCCCCGAGGGGTCCTTACACAGAAACAAAGAAGTAAAATACAACAGCTAAAGAGCCTAATCTACTTTCGAGGGTATGTCCTCGGGAGCGACATCTGCGAGAACCGTTTCCTCGAGGATCCCATTTCGGTCTTTAGAGCAATATCTTCGAGAGTCTCCTCCGAAGTAGCTGTAGCCTATCTTACGTCGTAAGCTTGACGTCATCGTGAGAAGTTCGAGGAGATCGATGTCAAAATCATTTCTTATCATTTCACTCTAAGAAACGCGGGGACTATCTGTATACGGCTAAAATCGGAGAGCCCGATTTCACTATCATTAAGTCCTTCCGTAGCTTCTCCTCGAAAGGTCTCAAAGGCCCGGGGGCACAGTTTGGGGTTTCTACCTCGAAGGTTCTTTATGTCCGACCTCGGGACAGCACAAGTCGATGGTTATCATGGATAAACGGGAAGTTCCCTAGACACGTGGTCCAAACTAAAAACATCTATAAGAATAGTACCAGACTGCTAGGTAGCTGTGCCAGCTACATTTCTTTGTAATAAATGCATATGTACTATGTTGGGTTTCACCCTCATATATAAAGGGGACCCCCATCACTTTGTAAAGAAGGAGGATACAACACAACACACAATATTGAATATAAGAACATTCACGGCTCTCTAACTTAAATACATTCTCCCTTGATTCTATTATTTATATTGTTTGCTTACATTTATTGTGTTCTATTAATTGTTATTCATTTATTGCTCATTATTGATCATAAATAGCCTTCATCAAAGTTGTTAGTCCTTTACCGGCTGTCCATAATTTAGTATCGAGCTCGACCTCGAGACCCCGTATAACCAGGCTCGAGGCCCCAATTCTCAGCCACTCGGTTTGCTTAAACATACTATCTTCAAGCTCTTATCTTATTTTCTAGTCTCACACTTAGCATCTACTGCTTAACAACTAGCATAAAAGCAGATCACGTATTTTTAAAAACACAAAATCAAATCTAATTATAATTACCATTTTCAAGGTAAACACTAACGTCTAAAAGATATTGTTAATAAGCAGGAACAACACCACTCGGCATATACAATAATCACTTTCCCAAAACCCGGAATGTCGCAAATCACAAGCTTATAAGAGTTTCTATCTGCTCTATACATTAATGTCTGAAGAAAACAAGGGGAAAATTTAACACAAGGGGATAGAAGGGGATTCTGAGGTCTGCGGACGCAGGCAAATGTACCTTGAAGTCTCTTGAAGCAGCAACCACGCAACTAGACTTGAGGCTGATAGCTAGCACCTGGATCTGCACACGGAAAAATATGTGCAGGAAAGGGAATGAGTACACCACAGCGGTACCCAGTAAGTGCAAAGCCTAACCTCGGTCGAGTAGCGACGAGGTCAGGCCAGGGCCCTACTGGTATAAATATAATAAAAAAAGACAAAATGAAATATCATAGTAATAGTAAATACGGAAATCTAACAGGAATAGAATCAAAGAAGGTCAACAGCTCAGAACACTGGAATAACAATATGGGGAACTCCCGGGATACTGTCCCGTAGTCCCAAATGTAAATGTGCAGGGGGATCTCCCGGAATACCGTTCCGTAGTCCCAATGTGAATATGCAGTGCTAGGGGATCTCCTGGAATACCGATCCGTTGTCCCAAAGTAAATATACAGTATAGGGGGATCTCCCGGAATACCTTTCCGTAGTCCCAAAGTAAATATGCAGCTCTACCAATATAAACAACTGTTATAGCAAGAAAACCTACAGTTTAGACTGAGTTCAAATAAATGAAAGCATTTATTTTTACTAAACATGCTGCACAGAGTTCAAATAGGCAGTTAAAACACGTAGGCATGCTTTCCTAATCCAAACAAGATAGTTACATATGCTAGTGTAGTTCAGACGAGGAGAAAAATAGGTTATGACTTAGTAAAAAATGGAGTTTTACAACAAATAGCCCGTGTACGTACTCGTCACCTCACGTACACCGCGCACATATATTAAACAGTACCAAATCCTAAGGGGGGTTTCCCCCCACAAGGTTTGCCAAGCCACTTACCTCGAACAAAGCTAAATCAATCCGTCACAATCTCTTTCCACGAATATCCGGCTTCGAATGGCCCAAATCTAGCCAAGACCGATTAATCTTGCCAAAACAAAGAAATCAATCTAGCTATTAAAATTAAAGCTAAGGAAAGAAATTGGAAATTCGCCCTAAAAGCCTCCCCGGGCCCACATCTCAGAATCGAGTAAAAGTTACCAAATATGAATACCCATTCACTCACGAGTTCACTCGTACAAAAATTATCGAAATCCGATGCCTAAATCACAATAAAAATTTAGAAATTCGGTTGGGGAACTTTTCCCCCATTTTCCCAACTTTCTCACTCAAATTCCTTAATTAAATGAAGAAACAACAATAGATTAATGAAATATAACCAAATTTTAGGAATCATTACCCCAAAGCTCTCTCTGAAAATCCCTCAAGGAATCGCCAAATCCCGAGCTCCCAAGTCCAAACATGGTGAAATGAATCAAACCCTCGATTTTTGCCCTTTTCTTGCCAGTTAAACCGCACCTGCAGTCCATTCATCGCACCTGCAGGAAATCCATCGCAGGTGCGAAAAATTACTTAAGTCCTCAGGGCCGCATCTGCGATAAAGAGGCCGCACCTGCGCGTGCGCACCTGCGGAAAGTCTCCCGCTTCTGCGTACATCCTAGCGCATCTGCGGGCATCGCAGATGCGGCATTCTCCTTGCACCTGTGATCCCAGCCTGGGCTGTCCAAATCCTCTTCTACGCCTCCTTATCCGCTTTTGGGAGCCCGCACCTGCGGTCTCCCCACCGCAGTTGCGAAAACACCAGATGCCTGAAACTTCAGCAATGGCCTAAGTCCAAATTTCAACCCGTTGAGCATCCGAAACACACCCGAGGCCCCCGGGACCTCAATCAAACATACCAACCAATCTTAAAAGACCATACGAACTTGGTCGAGTCCTCAAATCACATTAAACAATGCTAAAAACACAAATCACCTCCAATCCAAACTTAATGAACTACAAACTTCAAAATTCGACAACCGATGTCGAAACCAACCAAACCACGTCCGATTGACCTCAAATTTTGCACACAAGTCATATTCCAAACTACGAACCTAATCCAACTTCCAAAATTAGATTCCGACCCCGATATCAAAATTTCCACTATCGGCCTAAAACTCCAAAAATTCGACTTTCGCCGTTTCAAGCCTATATGAGCTACAGACCTCCAAAACACTATCTAGACACGCCCCTAAGCCCAAAATCACCCAACGGAGCTAACGAAATCGACGAAATTCCATTCCGTAGCCGTCTTCACACTATTCCGACTACGTTCTAAATTTTAAGACTTAAGCTTCCATTTAGGGACTAAGTGTCCCAAAACACTTCAAAAGCCAAAACGAATATTCCCGGCAAGTCACAATAGCAGAAAAAGATACGGGGAAAGCAGTTAATAGGGGACTGGGGCTCTAACTCTCAAAACGAATGGCCAGAACTCTCAAAATAATCCACATTGATCCCTTCACTCGATACCACGTGACCCAAAAATGTCACTGAATCCAACCAGAACTCATACTTTGAGAAGTTTGCATATAATTTCTTCTCTCTCAAAGCCTGAAGCACTGTCCTCAGGTGCTTCTCATGATCCTCCCAACTCCGGGAGTATACCAGAATGTAATCAATAAAGACAATAACGAATGAGTCAAGATAAGGCCGAAATACATTGTGCATCGAATGCATAAATTCTGTTGGGGCATTGGTCAGCCCAAATGACATAACAAGGAACTCGTAATGACCATACCGAGTCTTAAAAGTAGTCTTCGAGATATCTGGCTCCCGAATATTCAACTGATGATAACGTGAGTGCAAATCAATCTTGGAAAACACTCGGGCACCCTATAACTGATCAAATAGGCCATCAATACGAGTCAAAGGATACCGGTTCTTCACTGTAACTCTGTTCAGCTGGCGATAATCAATGCACATATGCATAGAACCATCGTTTTTCTTCACAAACAAGATAGGAGCACTCCAAGGTGACACACTGGGCCGAATGAAGACCTTATCAAGAAATTCCTGTAACTGTTCCTTCAACTCAGGAGGGGCCAACGGTAAGGAGGAATAAAGATGGGCTGGGTGCCCGGCAACAAATCAATGCCAAAATCAATATCTCTGTCGGGTGGCATGCTCGGAAGATTAGCTGGAAACAAATAAGGGAAATCTCTCATTACTGGGACAGACTCAACTGTAGAGGTATCAATACTAACATCTCTCACATAAGCTAAATACGCATCACACCCCTTCTCAACCATTCGTTGAGCTTTAACAAATGAAACAACTCTGTTGGGAGTGTAATCTAAGGTACCCGTCCACTCTAATCGCGGTAATCCTAGCATATCCAGCTTCATGGTCTTGGCGTGACAATCAAGAATAGCATAATGGGGCGGCAACCTATCCATGCCCAAGATAACATCAAAATCTACCATGCTGAGCAATAATAAATCGGCTCTGGTCTCAAAACCACTAAGAGTAATCAAACACGACCGATAAACGCGATCCGCAATAAGAGAATCTCCCATAGGAGTAGACACATAAACAAGGGAACTCAAAGAGTCCCGAGATACGCCCAAATGCGGGGCAAAATAAAAGGACACATATGAGTAAGTGGAGCCTGGATCGAATAGAACCGATGCATCTCTATGATAGACTAGAACAAAACCTATAATGATAGAATCGGAAGCAACAACCATTGTACTAGCAGGAAGAGCATAGTATTGGGCCTGGCCTCCCCCTCTAGGTTGACCTCTACTTCCGCGACCTCCACCTCGAGCTGGATGAGCAGGTGGGGTGGCAGCTGGTGCCGTAATCATAGCCTGGAACCTTGTGGAGCACGCTGTGGCTAAGAAGTCTGTGGAGGTGCACCCTTCCTATGTCTGGGGCAATCCCTCACCATATGATGAGTGTTTCCACACTCAAAACAAGATTTGGGAGGACGTGGCGGCTGTGAATGTCTTGGGCCAGGTCTGCTGGACTGACCGCTGATAGCACCCCGTGCAGGAGGCACACTAGATTCTAGAGGTGCATAATAAGGCTCTTGAGGTCTAGGAGGAGCTGGAATACCATTAGCGGCTGGAAGAGCTGAATGAACGGAGTGACTCATATAACCCCTACTATGACGAACTGCAACTGGGGCACAGGCACCAGAATAATGGCCCGACTCTCGAGACCTCTTGGCCTCGCTCTCTTCTCCCTATCCCGAGCAAGCATGCCCTCCACTCTCCTAACAATACTCACCACCTCCTGATACGGGATATCCATCTCTAACTCCTAGGCCATGCTAGTCCTGATGTTGGGAATGAGTCCCTCAATAAACCTGCGGACCCTCTCTCGAACTATAGAAACCAAGGCTGGTGCATGTCTAGCCAAGTCACTGAAACGGACTGCATACTCTGAAACAGTCATAGCACCCTGGCACAACTGCTCAAATTCCGCACGCCATATGTCCCTGAGGCTCTGACGGACATACTCTCTCAAAAACATGTCCGAGAACTTAATCTATGTAAGGGAAGCTGCCTCAGCCGAACTGTCCAACTCGTAAGCACGCCACCACTAATAGGCTGCTCCTCGGAGCTGAAAGGCAGTGAAAGATACCCCACTCGACTCTACTATGCCCATAGTGCAGAGAATACGATGGCACTCCTCCAGAAATCCCTGAGCATCCTCTGATGCTAGACCACAGAATATAGGAGGGTCGTACTTCTGATACCTCTCAAGCCTACGTTGCTCCTCCTCCAAAGCTGTTGCCCTACCCTCGAGCTGAACTGGGGCTACAGGTGGTACCGGTATAAAATATGGAATTTGATCAACCTGAACCCGCTGCTCTGGGGTGCGGGCGGCAGGAGTCTATGCTCCTCCCACGGCCTGGGATGTGGCTGCAGCAAGGGGAATCAACCCTGCCTAAGCTAGAGTGTTGTACATGCTCATGAACTGTGCAAGGGTCTCCTGAAGAGCTGGAGAGTAGTACTAGGCGTATTAGGTGCCTGTGCTCCGACTGGAGCTACTAGTGGCTCCTCTGCAGCAGATCGCACGGGTGCTCTGGCTGCACCACATGTACGTCCTTGGCCTCTACCCCGGCCCCGGCCTCGGGCGGCTTTAGCAGGGGGCGCGAGTGCCTGGTCATCTCCGGTAGCATGTTTCCTCACCATCCGTGAGAGAATAGAAGACATAAGTTTAGAATTTAGAAGTCAATAATCTCGCACGACAAGGCATCAAATGAAGTAGAATTTTCGTAACAGTTCCATAGCCTCCCGAAGATAAGTATAGACGTCTCCGTACCAATCCGCGAGACTCTAATAAACCGGCTTGTGACTCACGAATCCTATGAAACTAGGGTTCTAATACCAACTTGTCACGACCCAATTTCTCCCTCTGTGAACTATCATGACGGCACCTAGTCTCTATGACTAGGTAAGCCTAATATTGCAGAAATGAAATGAGAACACAAAGATAACAACTAACAGATATTGTTAATAAACAGGAATGGTGCAATTCAGCATATACAATAATCACTTTCCCAAAACCCAGAATGTCGCAAATCACAAGCTTCTAAGAGTTTCTATATGCTCTATACATTAAGGTCTGAAGAAAACAAGGGGAAAAATTTAACACAAGGGGATAGAAGGGGACTCCGAGGTCTGCGGACGTGGGCAGATGTACCTTGAAATCTCCTGAAGCAGCAACCACGCAACTAGACTCGAGGGTGATAGCTAGCACCTAGATCTGCACACGGAAAAACATGTGCATGAAAGGTCATGAGTACACCACAACAGTACCCAGTAAGTGCCAAGCCTAACCACGGTCGAGTAATGACGAGGTCAGGTTAGGGTCCTACTGGTATAAATATAATACACAAAATGAAATATCACAGTAATAGTAAATACTGAAATCTAGCAGGAATAAAATCAAAGAAGGTCAACAGCTCAGAACACTGGAATAACAACATAGTGATCACCCGGGATATCGTCCCGTAGTCCCAAACATAAATGTGCAGGGGGATCTTCCGGAATACTGTTCCGTAGTCCCAAAGTAAATATGCAGTGCTGGGGGATCTCCTGGAATACCGTTCTGTACCCAAAGTAAATATGTACATGGGGATCTCCCAGAATACCGTTCCGCAGTCCCAAAGTAAATATGCAACTCAACCAATATAAACAACAGTTATAGCAAGAAAACCTACAATTTAGATTGAGTTCAAATCAAATAAAGCAGGTAATTTCACGAAACATGCTACACAGAGTTCAAATAGGCAGTTAAAACACGTAGGCATGCTTTCCTAATCTAAAAAAGATAGTTACATATGCTAGTGTAATTCAGACAAGGAGAAAAACAGGTTATGTCTTAGCGAAAAATGGAAATTTATAACAAATAGCCCGTATACGTACTCATCAACTCATGTACACGTCGCTCATATATCAAGCAGTACCAAATCCTAAGGGGAGTTTCCCCCACACAAGGTTAGGCAAGCCACTTACCTCGAACCAAGCTAAATCAATCCGTCACAATGCTCTTTTCACTTATATCCGGCTCCGAATGACACAAATCTAGCCAAAACAAATTACATAATATAAATACAACTACAAGAGACTAATCTAGCTATTGAAATTAAAGCTAAGGCAAGAAATTGGAATTCGCCCTAAAAAGCCTCACTGGGCCCACGTCTTAGAATTGGGTAAAAGTTACCTAATATGAAAACCTATTCACTCACGAGTTCACTCGTACGAAAATTATCCAAATCCGATGCCTACATCCCAATCAAAACTCAGAAATTCGGTTGGGGAACTTTTCCCCCATTTTTCCAACTTTCTCACTCAAATTCCTTAATTAAATGAAGAAAACAACAATAGATTAATGAAATATAACCAAATTCAAGTTAGGAATCGTTACCCCAAAGCTCTCTTTGAAAATCACTCAAGGAATCGCCAAATCCCGAGCTCCCAGGTCCAAAAATGGTGAAATGAATCAAACCCTCAATTTTTGCCCTTTTTCTGCCAGTTAAACCGCACCTGCGGTCCATTAATCATGGCCACATCTGTGCTAAAGAGGCCGCACCTGTGCATGCGCACCTGCAGAAAGTCTCCCGTTTCAGCAATCCTAGGCCGTTTCTGCGTACATCCAAGCGCATCTGCGGGCATCGCAGATGCGGAATTCTCCTCGCACCTGCGATCCCAGCCTGGGCTGTCCAAATCTGCTTCTGCGCTTGCTTCTCCGCTTTTGCGAGCCCGCACCTGCGGTCTTCCCACCCCAGGTGCAGAAACACTAGATGCCTAAAACTTCAGCAATGGCCTAAGTCCAAATTTCAACCCGTTGAGCATCCGAAACACACCCAAGGCCCCGGGACCTCAACCATACATACCAACCAATCTTAAAATACCATACGAACTTGGTCGAGCCCTCAAATCACATCAAACAACGCTGAAAACACAAATCACCCTCCAATCCAAACTTAATGAACTAGAAACTTCCAAATTCGACAATCGATGCCGAAGCCAACCAAACCACGTCCAATTGACCCCAAATTTTGCACACAAGTCATATTCCACACGACAAACCTACTCCTACTTCTGAAATTGGATTCCGACCCCGATATCAAAATTTCCACTATCGGCCCAAAACTCCAAAAATTCGACTTTCGCCATTTCAAGCCTAAATGACCTACGAACCTCGAAAACACAATTCGGACACGCCCCTAAGTCCAAAATCACCCAATGGAGCTAACGGAATCGACGGAATTCCATTCTGATGCAGTCTTCACACTGTTCCGACTACGGTCCAAATTGTAAGACTTAAGCTTCTATTTAGGGACTAAGTGTCCTAAAATACTTCAAAAACCAAAACGAATCTTCCCGGCAAGTCACAATAGCAGAAAAAGATATGAGGACAGCAGTTAATAGGGGATCAAGGCTCTAACTCTCAAAACGAGCGGCCGGATCGTTACAATTAGACAATGAAATTTTTATGAAAATTCCAGAAGGATTTAAAGTGCCTGAAGTGAATAAAGGTTTTCGAGAAACTTGTTCAATAAAGCTTCAGAAATCCTTATACGGATTGAAACAATCAGGGCACATGTGATAATCTCCTGAGTGAGTACCTATTAAAAGAAGGGTACCAGAACTTTATAAAAAGGATTGGATCTGAATTTGTTATAATCACCGTGTATGTTGATGATTTAAATATCATTGGAACTCCTGGGGAGCTTCCTAAAGCAGTAGAGCGTTTAAATAAAGAATTTGAAATGAAAGATCTTGGAAAGTCAAAAGTTTGTCTTGGTTTACAAAGTGAGTATATGAAAGATGGAATTTCTGGTAAGGTTTTTAATGCGGCAGCACACAATGCGTATAACAAATAACTACGTGTGTTTTTTTCCTTTCACTTGAAATTTTATTTTTAACATGAACATCCAAAGGGGAGTGTTGAAAATAATAATTATGAATGTCCTTGTTGAGCCCCATCATTTAACGTGTAGTGATTATTCTCCCACTATTTTAGTGGCCATTTCTTCCACTATTTTATAATAGTGATTCTTCACATTTCATGCATATATAAAAATTTTGTAATAGATGGGTAAATACACACAATTGAAGAGGAAAAATTCCTCCTTTTTTCTATCTCTATTTATTATTTACTAAATTGCTTTTATTTTATAACACAAACGACGTTGACGAAGATTGGTGCCAATGATCTTAGACGTTTGAAAATGATTTTGGTCGAAGTGGAAAAAAACGCATTTGGAGTTGACGTTAAAAAGGGTATTTGGAAGTAATTATGTTCGATATCATTTTTCTTTTTAAGTTTTGCGGGTGATACTTATATTATATTGGTTAGAGTATTTATTAAAAGAGTAAATAAGTACGGTTTAGTAGATCACTCTATATATTATTACAAGTTTAGTATATGTGCGTTGCATGTGTACCTTGCGTCAAGTAAATTGTGACGACCCGGTCCGTTGTCACGTGAGTTACCGCCCCGTTTTCACCATATTATGTTTCTCTATGCTTCATTATCGATATTTGAGGTAATCGAGTTGGATTGATTTGGTTGTGGTAGGAAATGAGACATTTAGTCTCTTTAAGGAAAGCTTGTTTTGGAAAAGTCAATCGGAAGTTGACTAGTTAGTTAGAGGGCTCAGATGTGATTTCAGGTGATTCGGTTAGCTTCGGGGGATGATTTGTGACTTAGGAGCGTGATCGGAATTGGTTTTGGAGGTCCGGTGTAGAATTAGGCTTGAATTGGCGAAGTTAGTATTTTGGCAAATTCCGGTTGGTAGGTGAGATTTTGATCCGAGGGTCGGAATGGGATTCCGAGAGTTGCAGTAGCCCCGTTAGGTGATTTTGGATGTGTGCGCAAAATTTCAGGTCATTCGGAGATGTTTTGGTCGGGTTTTTGATCGAATGCGTATTGCGGAAATTTTGAAGAAACTTAGGCTTGAATTCGATGTGATTTAATGGTTTTAGCGTTGTTTGACGTGTTTTGAGGATTGGAACAAGTTTGAATAATATTTTAAGATGTGTTGGTAACTTTGGTTGAGGTCCCGGGGGCCTCGGGGTGATTTCGGGTGGCTAACGGAAGGAATTTGAAGTTGGAAAATTGCAGGTTTTTGGTTGCAGCAGGTTTATCCGCATCTGCGGAAAGAAGATCGCAGATGCGGTCTCGCAGAAGCGAGCTAGGCCTCGCAGGAGCGGAAATAGGAGCCCAGGTCAGGTTCTGCAGAAGCGGGACATTGGGTCGCTTAAGCGGTCCCGCAGATGCGAAGTTGGATCGCAGAAGCGGAAAGTCGCCTTAAGTGAAAGGTCCGCAGGAGCGGACATTGACCGCATAAGCGGAAGGCGCAAAAGCGGGAATTAATCCGCAGAAGCGGAAATAACTGGCAGGTTAAGTGAGAACATCTTCTTCGCGAATTTTTGAAAGAGTGACATTTTGGACTCCGAACCTTAAGAGCTTTGAGGCGATTTTGAAGAGGGATTCGAGGGCTATTATCAGGTATGAACTCTTGGACTTAGAGCTTGATTTTATGGTGTATAAACATGAATTTGGACTGAATAATCAAGGAATCAAAGGTCAAAAATGGTGGTTTAGGGCTCGAATTTAAGAGAGTTTAAAATAGGGATTTGAGGGGTCAAATGGACCCCGATTTTGATGATTTTGATATGTATGGACTCGTGGCGTGACGCGGAATCCGGAGATGTGAATTTCGTAATTTTTCGAGAAGTGGGCCCGGGTATCGGGTTTTGCCAACTTCGTGATTTTTGTTATTTTTCGAGTCTTTTCGATTGGGTTATGACCCATTAGCCTATTGTGATGTATTCCTTGTGGTTTTGATCAGATTCGACGCGCGAGGAGTGATTCGAGGGGAAAAGGCATAGCGAGCTAGACTTTGACCGGCTAGAGGTGAATAATGGTTTTAAATGATGTTCTGAGGGTTTGAAAACCCCGGATTTGCACAACTTGGTGCTATGTTGAGATGAGACACGCGTTCCATGACGAGCGCGGGGTCATTTACTATTAGGGACTGTGACTTGGTCCAGTTCGGATGATATTTTACCGCGTATTAGCAATGACTTGTTGTTTTTCACTATGATTTGGGCTTATTGCCATAATTGGGGCTTATTGCCGACTGTTTGAACTCTTTATGAACTATCGTCACTGTTTGAAATATTATTTGAACTCAGTCCATGTGATTTACACCGTTTCTTGAACTCAGCCATGTTTACTCAAACTTGGAGTTTTAAACTGATATTTGAACTATTGTTTGAGCTGAGTATTATTGCTTTACTGTTGCCCGAGGGGCTGTTGACTAATTCTGGACTGATTGAGGCCGAGGGCCTTATGTGAGGGCATGATGAGTGAGGTGAGGAGGCTTTTAGGCCTCGTATTGATACTGTTCAGGCTTTCAGGCCTTGTTGATAGTGCTTGGGCTGTAGGAGCCCCTCCGGAGTCTGCACACCCGCAGTGAGCGCGGGTACCCATCTAGGGTGATTAAATATTGAACAGTGGTAATAATGACACTGTTATACGCGTTTGGTCAGGTAACAATGACTGACCAGTCAGGTAACAATGTCTTACCAGTGGTAACAATGGAACTGTAACACGCGTTTGGTTAGGTAACAATGGCTGACCGGTCAGGTAACAATGGCTGACTTACTGGTTGAGTATGATTGATTTTTTTAACTATTTTCAAAGGATTTCCTTACTATATTTCACTGGTTTCTACTGTTTTTTTTCTGATGTTGCTGCTTGAGATAGCATTATTTGTGCCCTTGTGGGATTTTATGTTCTCAGTCGTTATTTATTTTTATTACTCACTGGGTCGGAGTACTCACATTACTTCCTGCACCATGTGTGCAGAGACAGGCACAGCTGAGTTCGTACCTGAGCGCTGATTTTCTTCCTTATCTTCTGCATATTTTATTCATCTTCAGACTATGTTTCCAGACTTGTAGTATTTTCATCAACTCTGTAGTAGCTCGTGACTTGTGACACCCCGATCATCAGGCTGTGTTTGGGATGGTTTTCCCCGTTATGTTATGCTTATTTCCGCACTTATGGTTAATCAGTATCTATGGTTTAAACCTGTTTATGCTAAGAAATTGTCAAAAGTAGTGTTGATTGTTCCGTCGGCTGGCCTTGTCTTCACGAGAGGCGCCATCACGACCGGGTGGGAATTGGGTTGTGACAAGTTGGTATCAGAGCCTAGGTTACTAGGTCTCACGAGTCATGAGCAGGGTTAGTAGAGTCTCGCGGATCGGTACGGAGACATCCATACTTATCCTCGAGAGGCTGCAGAACTTGTCGTGCGATTTTGTTGATCTGGGAACTAAACTTCTATGTTCTATCCTCTCGTAGATGGCGAGGACCCGCGCTACAGGACGAGACGCACGCCCACCGGTGCCACACACTGAGGGTACTAGAGGCCGCGGGCGCGGTCGTGGCCGCGGTAGGGGCAGAGCCGCGAGGACAGCACCCATTGCCCCACCAGTTGCCCCGGCTTAGGATCAGGCCCCAGCTGCAGACATTCCAGCAGCACCTGTACAGGCACCGGCAGTGCCCATTGTGATTCCGGGTCTCCAGGAGACCTTGGCTCAGATACTATCAGTTTGCACTGGCCTAGCCCAGGTAGTTTCAGCCACTGCTACAGAGGCTACCTCTCAGGCCGGCGGAGGCAGTCAGACCCCCGCCGCTCACACACAGGAGCAGGTTATGCAGGGTTTACAGACACCGGGAGCAGCTCTAGCTCAGCCGGTTGCACCAGTTGCACCAGTCGCACCAGTTCAGGACTTTGTAGTCCCAGTTATGCCAGACGATGAGCAGCGTCATGTTGAGAGGTTCAGTAGGCTCCAGCCTCCATTTTTTAGTGGTGCTCAGGGCGAGGATGCCCAGGGATTTCTGGACAAGTGTCAGCGTATGCTTCGGACAGCAGGGATTTTGGAGACCAGCGGGGTAGCATTCACCGCATTTCAGTTCACTGGGGCTGCCTTCACATGGTGGGAGTCGTATGAGCGGCGTAGGCCGGCAGGTGCAGCGCCTTTGTCATGGCAGGAGTTCTCCACTATCTTTTTGGAGAAGTGGGTACCACAGTCTTAGAGAGAGGAGCTGCGCAGGCAGTTCGAGTGGCTTCGGCAGGGAGACATGACTGTGACCCAGTATGAGGCGAGATTTTCTGAGTTGGCACGTCATGCCTCGTGGATAGTTCCGACCGACAGAGAGAGGATCACCTCCGTGTTCTGATGACTCGAGAGAGAGTTTTGGGTATTTCCTTTGAGGATGCAGTTGATATTGCTCGTGATATTGAGATGGCTCGCCGTCAGGACAGAGAGGAGATGGAGGCCAAGAGGCCTCGAGGTTCTGGTAGCTTCAGTGGTGCTCCGTCTAGGGGTCAGTTCCAGCAGAGCAGAGGTCGTTCATTTAGGCCTCCTCAGTCAACTCGCTCTGAGTATCGTGGGTCATCTTCCGGCCGAGGTCATCAGGGTTATCAGCAGAGCCAGCCATCTCTCAGCGCTCTTCCAGCTCAGGGTTCATCACGAGCTCCATCTATTTAGGGTTCCTCCAGACCGAGTGCGTCAGCCAGTCACTTTGATGTGCGGGGTTCCCTTCAGTCCCATTCTCCAGCACCGGGAGCTGTTATGAGTGCGGGGAGGTTGGGCACATGTGGAGGCATTGTCCTCGGCGCCGTGGTAGTCAGTCTCAGCAGAGGGGTCAGCCCTCGTCTTCTGGCCCATCCTCTTCAGCACCCGCCCCGCCAGCTAGGGGTGAGAGTCAGGCAGCTAGGGGTCGCCCCAAAGGGGGAGGCCGATCGGGCGGTGGCCAGGCACGATTCTATGCTCTCCCAGACAGGAGAGACGCTATTATCACAGGTATTATTTCAGTCTGCCACAGGGATGCCTCTGTCTTGTTTGATCCCGGTTCTACCTATTCCTATGTGTCTTCATATTTTGCTCATCACCTGGGTACGACCCGAGGGTGTCTTGCCTTGCCTGTTTACGTATCTACCCCGGTGGGTGATACTATTATTGTGGATCATATATATCGATCTTGTCTGGTGACTATTAGGGGTCTGGAGACCCGAGTCGACTTGTTGTTGTTAGGCATGGTAGATTTTGATGTTATTCTGGGTACGGACTGTCTATCTCCATTCCACGCTATTCTAGACTGTCATACCAAGAAAGTTACATTGGCTATTCCGGGTGTTCCGAGGATTGAGTGGCGTGGTATGACTAACTATGTTCCTAGCAGGGTGATCTCTTTCCTAAAGGCCCAGCGGATGGTTGGGAAAGGTTGTCTATCGTATTTGGCTTTTGTGAGAGATGTTGGGGCTGAGACTCCCAGTCTCGATTCTGTTCCCGTTGTGAGGGACTTCCCTGATGTGTTCCCATCAGACCTGTCGGGCATGCCACCGGACAGGGACATTGATTTTGGTATTGATCTGGTGCCGGGCACTCAGCCCATTTCTATTCCTCCGTATCGCATGGCACCAGCAGAGTTGAAAGAATTAAAGGATCAGCTTCAGGAACTCCTAGATAAGGGGATTATTCGTCCTAGTGTGTCACCGTGGGGTGCACCGGTCTTGTTTGTGAAGAAAAAGGATGGCACAATGAGAATGTGCATTGACTACAGGCAATTGAACAAGGTGACAGTGAAGAACAAATATCCCCTGCCCCGTATTGATGATTGTTTGACCAGCTCCAGGGGGCAAGGGTATTCTCCAAAATCGACCTCCGTTCAGGCTATCACCAGCTGAAGATTAGGGATTCAGATATTATGAAGACTGCTTTCCGGACGAGATATGGGCACTATGAGTTTCTAGTTATGTCCTTTGGGTTGACTAATGCCCCAGCCGCATTCATGCACTTGATGAACAGTGTATTTCGGCCGTATTTGGATTCATTTGTGATTGTTTTTATTGATGACATCCTGGTGTACTCGCGTAGCCAGGAGGAGCACGCACAGCATTTGAAAGTGGTATTACAGAGATTAAGGGAGGAGAAGCTTTATGCAAAGTTCTCCAAGTGTGAGTTCTGGCTTGGTTCTGTGGCTTTCCTGGGGCACGTGGTGTCCAGTGATGGTATTCAGATTGATCCAAGGAAGATAGAGGCGGTACAGAGTTGGCCTAGACCGTCCTCAGCCACGGAGATTCGGAGTTTCCTCGATTTGGCGGGTTATTATCACCGGTTCGTCCAGGGTTTTTCATCTATTGCTTCACCCTTGACCAAGTTGACGCAGAAGGGTGCACCATTTGTGTGGTTTGATGAGTGTGAGGAGAGCTTTCAGAAGCTCAAGACAACTTTGACCACGGCTCCAATGTTGGTGTTGCCATCAGCTTCAGGTTCTTACACTGTATATTGTGATGCTTCGAGAGTTGGGATCGGATGTGTGTTGATGCAGGAGGGTAGAGTTATTGCATATGCTTCTCGTCAGTTGAAGCCCCATGAGAAGAACTACCCTGTACACGATTTGGAGTTAGCTGCTATAGTTCATGCTTTGAAGATTTGGAGGCACTACTTATATGGTGTGTCTTGTGAGGTGTATACTGATCATCGCAGCCTTCAGCATTTGTTCAAACAGAAGGATCTTAATTTGAGGCAGCGGAGGTGGCTTGAGTTACTCAAGGACTATGATATTACCATTTTGTATCACCCAGGGAAGGCCAATGTGGTGGCCGATGCTTTGAGCCGGAAGGCGGTTAGTATGGGTAGTTTGGCGTGCATTCCAGTTGGGGAGAGGCCCTTTGCAGTTGATGTCCAGGCTTTGGCCAATCGGATGGTGAGGTTAGACATTTCGGAGCCTAGTCGGTGTTGGCTTGCGTTGTTTCTCGGTCTTCCTTGTATGACCGCATCAGAGAGCACCAGTATGATGATCCGCATTTGCTTGTCCTTAAGGACAGGGTTCAGCATGATGATGCTAGAGATGTGACTATTGATAGTGATGGCGTGTTGAGGATGCGGGGCCGGATTTGTGTGCCCAATGTGGATGGGCTTCGGGAGTTGATATTAGAGGAGGCCCACAGTTCGCGGTATTCCATCCATCCGGGTGCCGCAAAGATGTACCAGGACTTGAGACAACACTATTGGTGGAGGAGGATGAAGAAGGATATTGTGGGTTATGTAGCTCGATGTCTCAACTGTCAGCAGGTCAATTATGAGCATCAGAGACCGGGTGGTGTACTTCAGCGGATGGATATTCCAGAGTGGAAGTGGGAGAGGATTACTATGGATTTTGTGAGCGGTCTCCCTCGGACCTCGAGGAAGTATGATTCGATTTGGGTGATTGTGGATCGGCTGACCAAGTCCGTGCACTTCATTCCGGTGTGTACTACCTATTCTTCAGAGCGGCTGGCAGAGATTTTCATCCGGGAGATTGTTCGGTTGCATGGGGTCCCAGTTTCTATTATCTCGGATAGAGGTACTCAGTTTACTTCCCAGTTTTGGAGGACTTTTCAGCGGGGGTTGGGTACACAGGTAGAGTTAAGCACAACATTTCATCCTCAGACGGACGGGCAGTCCGAGCGCACTATTCAGATATTGGAGGACATGTTGCGTGCTTGTGTTATTGATTTTGGAGGTTCGTGGGCTGAGTTCTTGCCGCTTGCGGAGTTTGCTTACAACAACAGCTACCAGTCCAGTATTCAGATGGCACCGTATGAGGCCTTATATGGGAGACGGTGTAGATCTCTGGTTGGTTAGTTTGAGCCCGGCGAGGCTAGACTATTGGGGACAGAGTTGGTCCAGGATGCCTTGGAGAAGGTAAAAGTGATCCAGGAGAGACTTCGTACCGCTCAATCGCGTCAGAAGAGTTATGCGGACCGGAAGGTTCGGGATGTATCTTATATGGTGGGCGAGAAGGTCTTGTTGAAGGTTCCCATGAAGGTCGTTATGAGATTTGGAAAGAAAGGAAAGTTGAGTCCACGGTTCATTGGTCCTTTTGAGATACTTAGGAGAGTTGGGGAGGTGGCCTACATGCTTGCTTTGCCACCCATCTTGTCGGGAGTCCACCCGGTATTTCATGTTTCTATGCTCTGGAAGTATGTTGGAGACCCGACCCATGTGTTAGACTTCAGCACGGTTCAGTTAGATGATGACTTGACTTATGATGTGGAGCCAGTGGTTATCTTGGGTCATCAGGTTCGAAAATTGAGATCAAAGGATATAGCTTCGGTGAAGGTGCAGTGGAGAGGTCGGCCCGCGGAGGAGGCTACTTAGGAGACCGAGCGGGAGATGCGGAGCAGATATCCTCACTTGTTTGAGACTCCAGGTATGTTCCTTGACCCGCTCGAGGATGAGCGTTTGTTTTAGTTGGGGAGGATGTGACGACCCGGCATGTCGTCACGTGAGTTCCCGCCCCGTTGTCCCCATATTATGTTTCTCTATACTTCATTATCGGTATTTGAGGTGATCGAGTTGAATTGGATTAGTTTTAGTTGGAAATGAGGCACTTAGCCTCTTAGAAGGAAGCTTGTTTTGGAAAAGTCAACCGGAAGTTGACTATGTAGTTAGAGGGCTCGGATGTGAATTTCGATGATTCGTTTAGCTTCGAGGGATTATTTGTGACGTAGGAGTGTGATCAGAATTGAATTTGGAGGTCCGGTGTAGAATTAGGCTTGAATTGGCGAAGTTAGTATTTTGGCGAATTCCGGTTGGTGGGTGAGATTTTGATCCGGGGGTCGGAATGGAATTCCGAGAGTTGTAGTAGTTCCGTTAGGTGATTTTGGATGTGTGTGCAAAATTTCAGGTCATTCGGAGATGTTTTGGTTGGGTTTTTGATCGAATGCGTAATTCTGAAGTTTTTAAGAAACTTAGGCTTGAATCCGATGTGATTTAATGGTTTTAGCGTTGTTAGATGTGTTTTGAGGATTGGAACAAGTTTGAATGAGGTGTTAGGATGTGTTGGTGTTTTTGGTTGTGACCCGGGGGCCTCGGGGTGAATTCGAGTGGTTAAACGAGAGTTTTTGGAAGTTGCTTCAGGTCTGAGATTTCTGTCATCTGGTATTTCCGCTTCTGCGGAAATGGACCGCAGAAGCAGTTCCGCAGAAGCGGGTGGAAAAGCGCAAAAGCAATCTTGTGTTGAATTGATGAGTTCCGCATAAGCGGACCCCTTTTCGCATCAGCGGGTCCGCAGGTGCGAGTGAATAACCGCAGAAGCGGTCTTTGGTAATCCGCAGAAGCGAAGAATATGTCGCAAAGGAGGAAGTGGTAAATTAAGTGAGAAACCGCATAAGCGGGGAAATGGCCGCAGAAGCGGTCCCGCATATGCGGAAGCGGGACCGCATAAGCGAAAATCGCTGTAGGTAGAAGGGGTTTTATAATATTGTGAGCACGTGATTTTTGCCCTATATATGAATCATTCCCAAAAAACTCAAACAAAATACTTTTTCCTTCGTTATTCTACATTTTGTGAATTTTGTGTTATTTTCTGTTAGTTGTTTGTATTTTTATTGGTGCATTTTAATTCACATGAAAATATAAAAATACACATGACATTTGCATTTAGGATCTGATTTCATATTTTAAGGATTATTTGGTGGTTAAGATGTTTTTAGAACAAAATTTAAAAAAAATAACAAAAATAGTCCATTTTTGCGTTTTAATTGTTAATTGTTGAGTCTACTTTTAAATAGACTTTAATCAATTTTGTAGGAATTAATTAGCTTAGTTTTGACAATAAATTAGGTTTCATTTTAATTTTTCGCATTTTTATATAAAATAAGGAAAAATACAAAAATGAAATACAAGAAATAAATAAAGAAATAAAGAAATAAAAAACTAAAACAATTAAAAGTGGAGTGTTTTCAAAAAGGACCAAAATTGGGCCAAAATTGGCTAGCCCAAACTAATTACCCTCCCAAACCCGTTTGAATTGGCCCAAGCCCACCCCTTTTACCCGGTCCAGGCCCCAGGCTAATAAAACTACACCGTTTTGGGCTCAATAAATTCGGGCCGTCCATCATCTTCAATCCAACGGTCCCAATTGATCCTAATTTTACAATAAAAATGTCCGAAAATTTTGAAACCCTAGAGACAGGGTCGCCTTCCTCGTACCCTTTTCCCTCCACCACTTCTCCGCCCTAACTCCGCCGCCGGAAATCGCCCACGGCTGCGGAGAATCACCAAACACCCGCAAATTTACACCCTGGGTTCTCCTCGTCATCCCCTACCCAAATCCATCACCCGTTTCTCTCAAACACACCTAGAATCCGTCGAATATTGGATCTAAACTTTTCCGGCCATGACAACACCTCGTCCAAATGACACCAAATTCACACCAAGTGTTCACCCCCTACTTACATCACGAATCCATGCCTATTTCACTTCAAATGTCCCCCAAACTGTTCGAATTTTGAATCGAATCTCGGACCTAAAAACCCTAGCTCGTCGGACAGCCCCAAATTGGCACCAAGGCTCTTTCTCACTTCCCTCGTGTCAAATACATCATCAGTAGATCTTAAATCGCCTCAGGTTTTCTCCAATTTCAAATCAAGAAGCACCGCATTAAGTGAGTTTTTGGTTATTTTTAACTTTTTTTCTTCCTTTTCTGTTCCTGTTTCTTTGTGTGATTCCCTTATCTTGATTCTGTTCTTATACTTAGTTTAATTAGGGTTTTTTTTGTTTGATTGTTTAAATTTTAATTTGTTTTGTTCAAGTTTGATTGTTAGTATAATTCCATCAGATTAGGATTTATTAGGTGTTGATATTGTTTATTGATTCATCTCAGTCGGTCTGCGTTAGGAATAGGATTTAGTTTATCATTGTTTCTTTTCTTTGATTTGGTTTAGTATGAATTCATGCCTATTGATCTCTTCCTTTAGTTTAAATCTTGATTTAGTTTTGATCAATTTTGTTTGGTAATGTTTTTGGCTGCAAATCATTTTAGATATTGTTTTAATTCCCATTATTTCAGTAGTTAACCGTTTTTGGCTGTTTGTTTGGATCGATGAAACATTTAGTTATTAGTTAATCATAGGTAGGGGTTAGGTCAGTTAACCACAGTAAGTAATTTTAGAGGTATTAAAGGGTAGTTTAGGTATTTGGTATTGGGCAGAACATGGTAGATCCCTCTAGAATAGTTTAGACTCTTCTAGAATAGGATTTTAATACATATTTTTACAACTTAGGGAGTATTAACTTGAGTAACGAGTTAGGAAATCAGGGACTAAAATGTTAAAAAATGAAATCTGGAATTGGCAGCTGATTTTTCTATAAAAGGGCAGCCCCCTTACTTCAAAAAAACCAGGTTTCAGCCTCCAAAACTCCTCTTCATAGTTCTCTCTCTAATCTCCAGATCTGAAT
>NW_017676170.1:40338-50411 GCF_001879085.1 Nicotiana attenuata | reverse complement strand
CATTTCCACTCGGACAGTTACGGGTTGGAGAGTGTGTATGGACTATAGAAAGCTGAACAAGGTGACAAGAAAAGATCATTTCCCACTACCATTCTTGGACCAAATGCTTGATCGTCTTGCGGGCCGGGCCTTTTATTGTTTTCTAGATGGCTACTCGGGGTATAATCAAATTCTCATTGCCCCGGAAGATCAGGAGAAGACAACCTTTACATGTCCTTATGGCACGTTCGCTTTCTCGAGAATGCCATTCGGACTATGTAATGCCCCAGCGACCTTCCAAAGATGTATGATGGCAATTTTCACCGACATGGTGGAGGATATCTTGGAGGTATTCATGGACGACTTCAGCGTGGTGGGAGATTCATTTGAAGAATGTTTGGTGAACTTGATAGGGTTTTGGCAAGATGTGAAGAAACCAACCTTGTGCTCAACTGGGAGAAATGTCACTTTATGGTGCAAGAGGGAATTGTATTGGGTCACAAAATCTCAAGGCAAGGAATTGAAGTTGATAAGGCAAAAATAGAGGTTATCTCAAGGCTCCCTCCCCCTACTTCTGTCAAAGGGGTGAGGAGTTTTCTTGGTCATGCCGGGTTCTATCGGCGATTCATTAAAGATTTTTCAAAAATTGTGAACCCGCTTTGCAAGTTGTTAGAGAAGGATGTCAAGTTTATTTTTGATGAGAAGTGCATGGAGTCTTTTGAGCTATTGAAACACAAGTTGACAACAACTCCTATAATCACCGCACCTAATTGGGATTTGCCTTTTGAACTTATGTGCGATGCGAGTGATGTAGCGGTTGGGGCGGTGCTAGGCCAAAGGATCAACAAAATGTTCCATCCTGTGTATTATGCTACCAAGACTATGAATGAGGCCCAGAGAAACTACACAGTGACAGAAAAGGAGCTATTGGCTATTGTGTTCGCGATGGAGAAATTTCGACCTTACCATATGGGAGCAAAGGTGATCATACACACGGACCATGCAGCCCTCCGGTATTTGATGACTAAGAAGCATACGAAAGCAAGATTGATGAGATGGGTGCTACTCCTTCAGGAATTTGATTTAGAGATTGTGGATAGAAAGGGAAGCGAGAATCAAGTTGCAGACCATTTGTCCCGATTAGAGGAAGATGGGAGACCAAGTGATGGTATTGAGATTAATGATAGGTTCCCTGACGAGCAGCTTCTTTCCATTTCTATGTGTGAAATGCCATGGTTCGCGGACATCGCCAACTTCATTGTGACTGGTAACGTCCCGTGTGAGATCTCTTCCAACCAAAGGAAGAAACTCAAGCGGGATAGTTTGGATTTCTATTGGGATGATCCGTATTTGTTTAGAATTTGCACGAATGGAGTGATAAGAAGATGTGTACCGGAAAGTGAACAAATGAGCATATTGGAGGCTTGTCACTCTTCTCCCTATGGTGGCCATCACGGGCGGGTGAGGACAGCCTCAAAAGTTTTGAGTTGCGGCTTCTATTGGCCCACGCTGTTCAAGGATGCTAGTGAATTGGTGAAGAGATGTGATGCATGACAAAGAGCCGGCGGTATTTCCAAGAAGGATGAGATGCCCCTCAATACAATTCTTGAGGTGGATATTTTTGATTTTTGGGGCATCGATTTCATGGGTCCGTTCGTGAGCTCCTGTGGTAACACTTACATTCTCGTGGCGGTGGACTCGTGAGCTCCTGTGGTAACACTTACATTCTCGTGGCGGTGGACTATTTTTCAAAATGGGTGGAAGCCGTGGCTCTACCCAACAATGAAGCCCGAAGTGTTGTAGCATTTTTGAAAAAGAGTATCTTTACGAGGTTTGGTACTCCTCGGGCCATTATTAGTGATGGGGGGTCCCATTTTTGCAACAAGGCTTTCGACTCATTGCTTGCTAAGTATGGAGTTAATCACAAAGTGACCACCCCTATCATCCACAAGCTAGTGGACAAGTGGAAGTCTCAAATCGGGAGATAAAGAGTATTTTGTCCAAAACGGTGAATGCTAATAGGACCGATTGGTCGAAGAAATTGGATGATGCTCTTTGGGCTTATCGGACGGCTTACAAGACTCCAATTGGTATGTCTCCGTATCGGTTGGTGTTTGGTAAAGCTTGCCATCTTCCGGTGGAACTTGAGCGCAAGGCTATGTGGGCATTGAGGAAGTTGAACTTGGAATGGGATGTTGCAGCCAATCTCCGAGTGGAGCAATTGAATGAGCTTGATGAGTTTAGATTTCACGACTACTCCAGCTCGTCTTTGTACAAGGACAAGATGAAGTACATTCACGACAAGTATGCTCAAGGTAAAGAATTCAAGGTGGGTGACATGGTTCTTCTTTTCAACTCCCGGTTGAGGTTATTCCTGGGAAAGCTTAAGTCTAGGTGGAGTGGTCCATTTGAAGTTGTTGGGGTGACCCCATTTGGTGCTATTGATCTCAAGAACAAAAATGGTGAAGTTTTCCAAGTCAATGGGCATCGTGTCAAGCAGTACTTGGGGAAGATTGATGACAGCCACGTGGTGGCACGTATTCATTTGAAGTGATATTATGGTAAAATGCATCGTGCCGCGACGTTAAATCAGGCGCTTCTTGGGAGGCAACCCATGTCTTTTTCTATCTTTTTATTTTTCCGTTATAGATTAGGATTTTTCAACTCATGGTTTGTGAGATGTTGCAGGTTGATGTTGGACCAGTGCAGGACAAAAGTAGCAAAAATTTTAAGGTCTCTGAAGTTTGCATACGCGGCCGTGCACCAAAACAGTGCGGTCCGCATAGGCTGGTGAAATGGGAGCTGAGTCTCTGAAGCCAGTTTCGCGGTCCGCGTGACATTTTTGTGCGGTCCGCGCAGGAGAAGCCCAAATTACATGCTCTCTGAAGTTTCCCACGCGGCCGCGTGACAAAACAGCACGGTCCGTGTGGGCTGTTCAGGCAATTAAGGATACTGGAAATCCAGCGCGGTCCGCGGCCATTCTGCGCGGCCGCGCTGGTGGGTAAGTAATGGGTCCCACAGTGTTTTCTATAAATAGAGACCCCCAGGCCGAGGAAGAAGAGGAAACTCCCTAGCACTGAGGGAGTTGTGATAGAGGTGGCCCAGGTTCAGGAGGGTACATCCAGTGTTCCACCGGTGGTTCAGCCTGTCCTTGATCCGGCTCATGTCCCAGCAGCAGAGCAGCAGCGGGTCGGAGACCAGTCTGAGGTCCCGACTACAATAGAGGATCCGGGAACGACAGGCGACCCCACGCATGTGGACCAGGCTTGAGGGGCCTTTCTATATCCTTTTTCTCTGTTTTTATGCTTATTTTGGTAGTTGGCATTGGGGACAATGCCAACTCTTATTTGTGGGTGTGCGCCCTACTGTTTTGATACATTTGGATGACTGTATATATTTGACTTTTAGTTTATGTTTTAGATTTGATAGTTGGCCTGTATATAACTGCTAATTTTGGCTACTTCTCTACTTTATGTATATATTCATCCCCGTTATATATTCTACTCCCCATTGTACATATTCATTCGGTTTTTCTATTTTCGTTAAAAATTTCCGTTTTTAGCTTGGTATTTAGGCTCGTAGCCTTTTGTTTTGGTTTTGGCGTTGTCAATAAGCCCTTGGTTTTCTTAATGCCCCGGTTCTTTCCAAGGGTAGAGTGTTGTGTGAACCAGGTGGCTCTTCCCAATGATGGATGGCGTGACAACCTTCTTAAGGGTTTGGGTCCGTTTTTGATTTTTCTTCTTTTGATTTTTAATATTTCGTAGTTAAGAGGACCTCAGGCAAGCTTCACTTGGGCCTAACACATTTGCCTTTGATCCCATGGTCAATGACATAATGTTGTGTTTAGGATGGTGAAAATTGTGGCCTTGAGACTCTTGTGTTGACCAAACAATCATCATATGGTCGTGTGGGGCCATTGTGCGCTTGAATTGGAACTAAGGTCGTTGTGGGCTCTCAACTCGATGTCTTTAGCAATCCTTGAGTGTGTGTGGTGAGAATTCGAATTGTGAGTCTATGCTCCAAGCCGATGGTCTAGAACTTGCCCTGAATGTTTGTTGAGGCGAAATCATAGGTGAAACTTGACTTGAGAAATGAATATAGGCCCTCCTTGATCCGAACTTCCAAATTTGAACAATTTCCATGACCTACCAATGAAATGATCCCTAGTTCAACCCTTTTGAGCCTTAAACTTTCTTCTTTCATGAACCAAAGCTACAAGCCTATACCCGTTCTCAATGAGACCCTCTCTTGGCACCCAAATCTTCCCTTGAGTAATGAAAAATATCTAAGTTTGGGGGGGAGAGACAAGAAAGGCATCAATGTGGTAAAGAGGCACAAAAGCAAAAGAAAAGGGAGGCAATGAAAAAGAGAAAAAGACAAAAAGAAATACAAAAGTGAATAAGAACCAAAAAAGGGGATTCAAAGAAAACAAAAGTGAAAAAAGGTTGTGTAAAAGTAGAAAAAGGAGAAAGGTTTGAATTGCAAAAGAAAGAGTGACAATGTGTCTCTCTAACCCCTTTAAAGAAGTGAAATACTCAAATGAGTCAAAAACTATGCCAAAATGAATCAAAAGAAGTGTTGAAGGGAAGATTGAACCTAAATGAACAAAAACATGTCCTACCTTTACCAAAAAGCCTTCATAATGACTCCTCAAAAGCCCTATATGATCTTGAGTTGAGGAAGCTTACATAGTGGATACTTACATAAGGGGCAAGCATATGGTACCTAAAGCTGGACTTATGACCTTCTCTGTGAGAGAAATGAGTGAAAAATCCATCAACCTCGGGTTGTGTGTCATTACTCTAAAAGGTGAGGTTCGCTTAGGGAGAGTTGAGGATGTGTGAGTTTGGGTTCCACAAAGACCAAGGTATTTGAGAAAAGCTCCTTGATGAAATGAGTCAACCCTTGATGCTCTTGTGTCACATTTGATCCATAGTTCTTAAAAGTTTAAAAATGTGTTAATGATGCATTCGTATTGAGGGCAATTGTTAGTCCCAATTGATGCGTGATGAGGCTTCCTTAGGATAAGCTGGAATTACTTGGATGTTTCCTTTTGAGGGGTGGGTCTTATTTTATTTGCTTGAGGACAAGCAAAGGTTTAAGTTTAGGGGAGTTGATAACTGTGATTTTAACACGTTTTATGCCCATACTTGCCTATGCTTTATGTATGAATTGTCATAAAATAGACCCAGAATGCTTACAAAGTGCGCTTGATTGCAGGTTTGAGCGACAAGATGACAAAAGTCAAAAATCGGCTCGAAATGGAGTGAAACCTGCTCAAGTGTCAAAAATCATTGAAGTGGGGACAAGAGGACCTAGCGCGGACCGCACTGTTTTGCTGCGCGGCCGCGCTAGGAGATTCAGAGAATATACATTTCAAGGGTAACCATGCGCGGTCCGCGCTCCTTTCTACGCGGTCAGCGCTTGTGGAGATTCAGAGGCTTGAAAATTCAAGGCAAAGTCCCACGCGGCCGCGTTCCATTTGTGTGCAGTCCGCGTAGGTGAGATTCAGAGAGGTGTCAAATTACCAAATTCCTTCCACGCGGTCGCGCTTCATTGTTGCGCGGTCCGCGCCCATTAGCCTGCACGGTCGCGCTACCTTTTTGCGCGGTCCGCGCCAGCCCCGCAGGGGTATTTTTGTCCAGTTTTTCTAGCCTAATATATATAGAATATTTTATTATTTTTAGGAAAAGCATTAGATATCAGATAGCAGCTGCACTCGTGAGACTCAAGTTTTAGCCTATTTTGGGCATTTTAATCTTGTTTTATCGTGGATTCTTGTAGATTAACATTCTAGTTAACTAATATGTTGATTTTATCTACTACTACTTCAATTTCTGTTGCTATTATGTCTAGCTAAACCCATTAGCTAGGGTTCTGGCTCAACCCTAGTATGGGTAATTAATGGGTGTGATTATTTAATGCTTGAATGATGTTGGGTGTTTGCTATTCTGGTTAATTTTATGATTTAACTAGGATTTGGTGGTTGCAAACACTAAGTCTAGCTTAGTGGGTCTTGACTCTTCTTGAGAAAGAGTGTCTATGACTCCAAAATTAACCCAACAAGGAATTGGGATGGACCCATGAGAATGGTAGTCCCAATTAACGGGTTAAACCTCGAGAGAGTAATTACCCAACTTGAACCCTAAGTTGCTTGGGCTTGTTGGCCTACCCAATTGGTCTCGAGAGAGTCAATTGGGCAAAATCACTCTTTCTACCGAGAGGTGTGAGAGTGAGTGCAATCGTGCAACGGTTATAGCATAAGCTCCATAATCATCATTCTTGTATTAGGAATCTCTACCCGTTAGTTGACCACCTAGGTAAATGCCACGACCCTAGTGTCTTTCTCTATCTTGCATACAACCTAGAATTAATATCTTAGCATAATTTAGTTGTAATTAATAGTTGTTAAATTGTAGTTGATAATCATAAAAACCCAAAAATGTTAGAAGATCAATTAGAAGCAAACACGCATTTCTAGGCTAAGCAAATATCCAACTCCCTTTCTAGCTCCCTGTGGAAATTGACCCCGATACCACTATTGGGTAAAAGTATTAGCGCCCACTCTTCCTAAGGTTGAGTCCGCAGCGATCGACCCTGCAAACCCCAGATCAGAGATCAACTTAGACACATACTTGCAATGGTGAATCAAGATCCCCTTGTCACTCCTAGCAAACTCAATGCCCAAGAAAATTTAAGCTCAACGAGGTCTTTGATATTAAAACTGGACTGCAGATCATCCTTAGTCTATTGTATAAGCAGCATATCATCACCTTTGATCAACAAGTCATCAACATAGGCTAAAACCATCACCAACTCTCTTGCCACTCGCTTGATGAACAAGGAATAGTCTAGGTGGCTCCGTGTGAAACCAGAATTCTGCAGTGTTGTGGACAATTTGATGTTCCACTATCTAGAAGCCTACTTAAGTCCATAGAGTGACTTAAGTAGTTTGCACACTAAGGACTTATCAGTGGAATCACTGAACCCTTGTGGAACTGTCATGTACACCTCCTCAAAGAGATCACCTTGCAAAAATGCATTGTACACATCCATTTGATGGATGGTCCAATTTCTTGAAGCTGCTATAGAAATCACACTCCGGACAACCACCATTTTCACCACAGGTGAGAATGTCTCTTGATAGTCTAAGCCTTCTTTCTGATTGAACCCTTTTGCTACAAGTCTAGCTTTAAACTTTTCAACTTCAGTAGAAGCCTTGTATTTGATCTTATAGACCCATTTATATCCAATAGACTTCTTCCCTTAGGTAGAGGAACAAGAGCCCATATTTCATTATCTTCCAATCCTTGATTTCTGACTGCATAGCTTCTACTCACCTATTATCTTTAACTGCCTCAGGGTAAGTCATTGGTTCTACTTCAGAAGAAAGTTAGGACAGATAGCTTTGATATTTAGGTGCAATGTGATCATAGGTGAGTACCTCAGAAAGAGGATATTTGTAGTAGCCAACAGAGTAGGTTGAACATAATCCTGTATTCATATGGAAGGTTTAGACACTCTCCTTGATTTCCTAATCTCCTGACCATGTGTATGTGGATCACAGTTAAATGCTGGAACATCAGTAAGAGTGGAATCAGTAGGCATAGAAGCACCATCAGGAATTGTAGTAGGTGCAGTAACTGTGGTGTGGGAAGTCTTAGGTAAAGTGAAGAGCATGGTGTTGATTATGTACAGGGTTGTTGTGTGGAACATGTATTGCAATTGGTGCTGAATCCGTAATAAAATCATGTCTAGGAACAGGAGTAGAGTCCAGAAAAAAATCTACTGAACTAAGGTCCAGTGATTGGAGAGGAAACACATCCTCATAAAAGACTACATCCCTGCTAATGAAGAAAACTCTATGCTCCAAGTCTAATAGCTTGTAACCCTTCTGGTGTGCTGCATACCCCAATAGAACAGACCTCACAAACCTTGGCTCAAACTTATTATGCTTGATTAAGTTTGTTGCAAAGCATAGGCATCATATCACTCTCAAGTGTGGATAGAAGGTTGATTTCCATGTAGCATTTCATATGGGGGTTTGCCTGCAAGAATTGAGGAGGGAATCATGTTTATGATGTAAACGTACAGTTGTGTCAATGCAATGGTCCCATTACCTAACATGCAAGTGTCCCTGGAATCGATAGCTCTGGCAGTGTCAGGTATATGCCTATGTCTTCTTTTAACTATCCCATTTTTCTGAGGGATGTATGGGCAAGAACTTTGATGCACAATGCCATGCAATTGAAATAACTCCTTGTAAGAATTATTAAAAAAAACTCTCCTCCATTATCTGATCTAAATACTTTTATTGGCTAACTATACTGTGTCTTGACCAAAGTGATAAAAATGTTGAGTAAGAAGACCACATCAGACATTAGTCTCATAAGAAACACTCAAGTCCATCTAGTGCAATCATCCACCAAGGTAAGGAAAAATCTCATTTCATTATGAGTAGTAACTTTATAAGGACCCCAAACATCTATGTGTACCGAGTCAAACTAGATAAGCTTCTACTCTTACTAAGTAAAAATGGTATTCTAGTTTGCCTTGCTAGTGGACATATCTCGCACTTATTCAACTGATTGTTACAAGAGAAACTGGTATTATTCAGTAGGCTAGGAATTTACCTAAGAACCTGCATTGGGACATGCCCTGTTCGTTTATGCCATAAGTCTGCACCTGCTCCACTAGTTGCTGCAAAGGCTTAATTCACTTTTTGTAACGACCCGGCCGGTCGTTTTTGGAATTTATGCCCCAATTCCCTATTAACTGCTTTTCCCAAGTTTTGTTCTGCTATTTCGATTTACCGGGATGTTCGATTTTGAGTTTCGGAGAGTTTTGGGACACTTAGTCCCTAAATGAGAGCTTAAGTGTTGGAAAGTTGAACGTAGTTAGAACAGTGTGAAGACGGCCTCGAAATGGAAATCTGATGGTTCCGTTAGCTCCGTTAGGTGATTTCGGCTTTAGGGGCATGGTCGGATTGTGTTCTGGAGGTCCGTAGCTAATTTAGGCTTGAAATGCCGAAAGGTCGAATTTTGAAGTTTTCGGTTCGATAGTGAGATTTTGATCCGAGGGTCAAAATGGAATTCTGAGAGTTGCAGTAGTTCCGTTATGTAATTTGGGATGTGTGTGCAAAATTTCAGGTTATTCGGACGTGGTTTGGTTGGGTTTTTGATCAAACGCGGAATTCAAAGGATTTTAGAAACTTATGCTTGAATCCGATGTGTTTTGGTTATTTTGATGTTGTTTGGAGTGTTTTGAAGATTGGTACAAGTTTGAATAAGGTATTACGTGATGTTTGTGCTTTTGGTTGAGGTCCCGGGGGCCTCGGGGTGATTTTCGATGGTTAACGGGGAGTTGAGGGAATATAGCAGTTGCTGTATTTTTTTTTGCTGCTTCTGGTATTTTCGCATCTGCGGTTTGGGGACCGCAGATGCGGCACCGCAGAAGCGGCTAAGGAGACCGCAGAAGCGGATTTTTGCCTTTCCTTCAAGTTTCGCAGATGCGGAAGAAATACCGCAGAAGCAGTGGCACATCTGCGAAAGGGTTATAGCAGATGCGGATTTCTGGTCAATTAATGAAAGTCACAGATGCGACTAAGTCTCCGTAGAAGCGGGACCGCAGATGCGATCCCAGGGCCGCAAATGCGGAATTAGCTGGGCAGAACATATAAATAGTTGCCTTCGCGAAATTGAGCCATTCTTTCACCATTTTCATCCGGGTTTGAAGCTTTTGAGAGAGATTTTTGAGGAAAACAAAGGGGAATCACTTGGAGGTAATGTACTTGACTTCATAACTCATATGTGATTAAAGACCTAATTAATGATGAGAAATTTGGGAAAAATGGGTAATTAGGGCTTGAGTTTAAGAGGCCTTTAAATGAGGATTTGAGGGGTCATTTGGACTCCGATTTCAGTGTTCTTGTTATGTATAGACTCGTGAGAGTATGAGGTTTCTGAAAATGTAAATTTTACCCGGTTCCGAGATGTGGGCCTGAGGGGCGTTTTGGTCATTTTACCTAATTTCGCGTATTAGCTTAGAATTTAATTATAGAATCAGTTGCTTGAGGTGTTATTTACATTTATGAA
>NW_017676170.1:0-38715 GCF_001879085.1 Nicotiana attenuata | reverse complement strand
TTGGTTCTACAATTCGCGAGAAGGTTCGCCGGGTTCATCGAGGGGGCTTATGGCTAGCCAGTCACAGCCGCCACGTCCTCCCAGAACTGTTTTGAGTGTGGTAACACACGCCATATGGTGAGGGATTGACCCAGACTCAGGACGGGGTGCACCTCCGCAGACTCCTCAACCACAGCAGGCCCCGTAGAGCTCTCAGGCTATGGTCCCAGCGCCAGTTGCTACTCCACCAGCCCAGCCAGCCAGGGGTGGAAGTCGGGGAGGTAGAGGTCACCCTCGAGGGGGAGGCCAGGCCAGATATTATGCTCTTCCATCCTGTACTGAGGTTGTCGCCTCCGATTCTGTCATTACAGGTACTATCTTGGTCTGTCACAGAGATGCATCGGTTCTATTCGATCCAGGCTCCACTTATTCTTATGTGTCTTCTTATTTTGCCCCATATTTGGGTGTACCTCGGGATTCTTTGAGTTCCCCAGTTTATGTTTCTACTCCTGTGGGAGATTCTCTTGTTCTGGGCCGCGTTTACCGGTCGTGTTTTGTTATTCTTGGTGGTTTTGAGACCAGAGCCGACTCATTGTTGCTCACCATGGTTGATTTTGATATTATCTTGGCCATGGACTGGTTGTCGCCCCATTATGCTATTCTTGATTGTCACGCTAGAACCGTGACAGTGGCCATGCTAGGTGTAACGCGTATTGAGTGGAGGGGTGCTTTAGGTCACACTCCCAGTAGAGTTATTTCTTTCCTTAAGGCTCAGCGTATGGTTGAGAAAGGTTGTGATGTGTACTTAGCTTATGTGAGAGATGCTAGTATGGATACTCCTTCTGTTGATTCAGTCCCAGTGGTATCGGATTTCCCTGATGTGTTTCCAGCTGATCTTCCGGGCATGCCACCCGATAGAGACATTAATTTTGGCATTGATCTGTTATCGGGCACTCAGCCCATTTCTATCCCCCGTATCGTATGGCTCCTCTTGAGTTGAAGGAGTTGAAGGAGAAATTGTAGGAATTACTTGATAAGGGTTTCATTCGGCCTAGTGTATCTCCTTGGGGTGCTCCTGTGTTATTTGTGAAGAAGAAGGATGGTTCTATGCGCATGTGTATTGATTACCGCCAGTTGAATAAGGTGATAGTGAAGAACCGCTATCCTTTGCCTCGTATTGATGACCTGTTCGCCCAGTTGCAGGGTGCTTGTGTGTTTTCTAAGATTGACTGGCATTCAGGCTATCATCAGTTGAAGATTCGGGAGCCAGATATCCCGAAGACTGCCTTTAGGACTCGGTATGGTCATTACGAGTTCCTAGTTATGTCATTTGGGCTGACTAATGCCCCAGCAGCCTTCATGCATCTGATGCACAGTGTTTTCCGGTCATATCTTGATTCATTCGTGATCGTTTTTATTAATGACATTCTGGTATATTCCCGGAGTCGGGAAGATCATGAGCAGCACCTAAGGACAGTGCTCCAGGCCTTGAGAGAGAAGAACTGATATGCGTATGTTCGTAAAAATGTGAGTTTTGGCTAGGATCCGTGGCGTTCTGGGGTCATGTGGTCTCGAGAGAGGGTATTCAGGTGGATCCGAAGAAAGTGGAGGCCGTGCAGAGTTGGCCCAGACCATTTTCAGCTACAGAGACCGTAGTTTCTAGTTTGCGGTTATTACGTCGATTGTTCAGGGGTTTTCATCTATTGCAGCACCTATGACCAGACTGACCCAGAAGGGTGCTCCGTTCCAGTGGACGGAAGAGTGTGAGGACAGCTTTCAGAAGCTCAAGACAGCCCTGACTACAGCCCCATGATATTGCCTACTGGTTCGGGGTCTTATACTGTCTATTGTGATGCCTCGAGAGTTGGCCTTGGAGCGGTATTGATGCAGGACGGTAGGGTGATTGCCTACGCATCCAGACAGTTGAAGATACATGAGAAGAATTATCCTGTCCTTGATCTTGAGTTAGCTGCCATTGTTCATGCCTTGAAGATATGGCGTCATTACTTGTACGGTGTGCCTTGTGAGATATATACTGATCACCGGAGTTTGCAGCATCTGTTCAAGCAGAAGGACCTTAATTTGTGTCAGAGGAGATGGCTAGAGCTGCTGAAGGATTATGACATCACTATCTTGTATCACCCGGGCAAGGCCAATGTGGTGGTCGATGCTTTGAGCCGCCGGGCAGAGAGTTTGGGGAGTTTGGCTTATTTACCAGCAGCAGAGAGGCCTATGGCGGGATGTTCAGGACCTAGCCAGCCAGTTTGTGAGATTGGATCTTTCGGAGCCCAGTCGGGTTCTAGCTTGTGTGGTCTCTCGGTGTTCCTTGTTCTATCGTATCCGGGAGCGTCAGTTTGATGACCCTCATTTGTTGTCCTCAAGGACAAAGTGTTGCATGGCGATGCTCGAGATGTGACTATTGGTGCTGACGGAGTACTGAGGATGGAGGGTCGAGTTTGTGTACCCAATGTTGATGGGCTTCGAGAGTTTATTCTAGAGGAGGCCCATAGTTCGCGGTATTCCATTCATCCGGGTGCCGCGAGGATGTACTAGGATTTGAGGCAGAACTACTGGTGGAGGCGGATGATGAAGGATATAGTTGGGTTTGTGGCTCGGTGCCTTAATTGTCAGCAGGTGAAGTATGAGCACCAGAGACCGGGTGGATTGCTTCAGCAGATAGAGATCCTGGAGTGGAAGTGGGAGCAGATCACCATGGACTTCGTATCTAGGCTCTCACGGACTTTGAGGATGTTCGATGCTATTTGGGTTATTGTGGATCGGCTGACCAAGTCCGCGCATTTCATCCCTGTGTGTACTACCTATTCCTCGGAGCGGTTGGTGGAGATTTATATCCGAGAGATTGTCCATCTGCATGGTATTCCAGTTTCCATCATTTCAGACAGAGGTACTCAGTTCACATCGCGATTCTGGAGAGCCGTACAACAGGAGTTGGGTACTCGGGTGGAGTTGAGCACAGCATTTCACCCTCAGACGGACGGACAGTCCGAGCGCACTATTCAGATTCTTGAGGATATGCTCCGTGCGTGTGTGATTGAGTTTGGAGGTTCTTGGGATCAGTTCTTGCCGTTGGCGGAGTTTGCCTACAACAACAGCTATCAGTCCAGCATTCAGATGGCATCGTACGAGTCCTTATATGGTAGGTGATGTAGATCTCCGGTGGGTAGGTTCGAGCCAGGTAAGGCCAGATTATTGGGCACAGACTTGGTTCAAGATGCTTTAGAGAGAGTCAAGGTGATTCAAGATAGACTCCGTACAGCCCAGTCCAGACAGAAAAGTTACGCGGACCGGAAGGTTCGTGATGTTTCCTATATGGTTGGAGAGCGGGTTTTGCTTCGGGTTTCGCCCATGAAGGGGGTTATGAGATTTGGGAAGAAGGGGAAGTTGAGTCCGAGGTTTATTGGCCCTTTTGAGATATTGAGGCGTGTTGGGGAGGTTTCTTACGAGCTTGCCTTACCTCCTAGCTTGGCAGGAGTTCATCCGATTTTTCATGTTTCGATGCTCCGGAGGTATCACGGTGATCCGTCGCACGTGTTGGATTTCAGCTCAGTCCAGTTGGAGAAGGATCTATCTTATGTTGAGGAGCCAGTGGCAATATTAGACAGGCAGGTTAGGAAGCTGAGGTCAAAGAACATTGCATCAGTGAAGGTTCAATGGTGGGGTCAGCCGGTTGAGGAGGCGATCTGGGAGACCGAGCAGGATATGCGCAGCCAGTACCCTCATCTTTTCACTACTTCAGGTATGTCTTTTTGCTCGTTCGAGGACGAACGAATGTTTAAGTGTGGGAGGATGTAACGACCCGGCCGGTCGTTTTTGTAATTTACGCCCCGATTCCCTATTAACTGCTTTCCCCAAGTTTATTTCTGCTATTTCGATTTGCCGGGATGTTCGGTTTTGAGTTTCGGAGTGTTTTGGGACACTTAGTCCCTAAATGAGAGCTTAAGTGTTGGAAAGTTGACCGTAGTCGGAACA
Organism: Nicotiana attenuata; assembly: GCF_001879085.1. Classification (NCBI taxonomy): domain Eukaryota; kingdom Viridiplantae; phylum Streptophyta; class Magnoliopsida; order Solanales; family Solanaceae; genus Nicotiana; species Nicotiana attenuata. The sequence continues at coordinate 34,746 of NW_017676170.1, read as the reverse complement.
TTGTGAAGACGGCCTCAGAATGGAAATCCGATGGTTCCGTTAGCTCCGTTAGGTGAATTCGGGTTTAGGGCGTGGTCGGATTGTGTTCTGGAGGTCCGTAGCTAATTTAGGCTTGAAATGCCTAACGGTCGAATTTTGAAGTTTCCGATTCGATAGTGAGATTTTGATCCGAGGGTCGGAATAGAATTCCGAGAGTTGCAGTAGTTTCGTTATGTCATTTGGGATGTGTGTGCAAAATATCAGGTCATTCGGACGTGGTATGATTGGGTTTTTGATCAAACGCAGAATTCGGAGGATTTTAGAAACTTAGGCTTGAATCCGATGTGTTTTGGTTATTTTGATGTTGTTTGGAGTGTTTTGAAGATTGGTACAAGTTTGAATAAGGTATTAGGTGATGTTTGTGCTTTTGGTTGAGGTCCCGGGGGCCTCGGGGTAATTTCGGATGGTTACCGGGGAGTTGAGGGAATGTAGCAGCTGCTTTATTTTTTTTTGCTGCTTCTGATATTTTCGCATCTGCGATTTGGGGACCGCAGATGCGGCGCCGCAGAAGCGGCTAAGGAGACCGCAGAAACAGATTTTTGCCTTTCCTTCAGGTTCCGCAGATGCGGAAGGAATACCGCAGAAGCGGTGGCGCATCTGCTAAAGGGTAATCGCAGATGCGGATTTCTGGTCAATTAATGAAAGTCGTAGATGCGACTAAGTCTCCGCGGAAGCGGGACCGCAGATGCGGTCCTAGGGCCGCAAATGCGGAATTAGCTGGGCAGAACATATAAATAGTTGCCTTCGCGAAATTGAGCCATTCTTTCACCATTTTCATCCGGGTTTGAAGCTTTTGAGAGAGATTTTTGAGAAAAACAAAGGGGAATCACTTGGAGGTAACGTCCTTGACTTCATAACTCGTTTTTATGTGATTAAAGACCTAATTAGTGATGAGAAATTTGGGAAAAATAGGTAATTAGGGCTTGAGTTTAAGAGGCCTTTAAATGAGGATTTGAGGGGTCATTTGGACTCCGATTTCAGTGTTCTTATTATGTATAGACTCGTGGAAGTACAAGGTTTCTGAAAACGTAAACTTTACCCGGTTCCGAGACGTGGGACTGAGGGGCATTTTGGTCATTTTACCTAATTTCGCGTATTAGCTTAATATTTTATTATAGAATCTGTTGCTTGAGGTGTTATTTACATTTATGAAATTTAATTGAATAGATTGGGGCCATTTGGAGTCGGATACTCGTGGCAAAGGCGTGGTTTCGGGTTGACTTACACTTGTTCGAGGTAAGTGGCTTGTCTAACCTTGTGTGGGGGACTTTTCCCCTTAGGATTGATATTGTGGTAATTGAAATGCCTCGTACGTGAGGTGACGAGCGCGTACTTGTGCTAATTGTTGGAAATCGGGTTTTTCTTTCAAAATAGCCTTGAAGTGTGTTCTTCCTTTTCTTGCTTACACTGTTTGGACATTAAACCTGCTGTAGCTTAGAGAAACATGTCTACTTGACTAAATTGCTCTATTTGCCTTAACTGCCTTAATTGTATTACGTGAATCATGCTAGGTTAGGATTACCCGCTTCACTTTGACATGAAATTGATTGGATTGAATTCTTGTTGTTGCTGTGTATTTACTTTGGGACTACGGAACGGTATTCCGGGAGATCCCCCTGCACTTTTACTTTGGGACTACGGGACGGTATCCTGGGAGCTCCCCTGTATGTTTACTTTGGGACTACAGAATTGTATTCCGGGAGATCCCCCCTGCACATTTATGCGTTGGACTATGGGACTGCACCCGGGAGATCCACTGGAGATGATATTTATATTTGGGGACTACAGGACGGTATCCTGGGACATCCCCGGTTGTTATCTTGGAGCTGAGTTGTGTTCTTTTACTGTGTTTTACTTGCCTCTATGATGGTCGTTGTTGTCCTTTATATCTTGTGTTACTCACTTACACTGTTATTTTACACTGTTAAACCTTATATCTTATTTAACCTCAGTAGGGCCCTGACCTTCCTCGTCACTTATTCAGTTTTTGATTATTTATTTCCACAAGATTAGTTGTTTTCCGCATTTGTTAGGCTTACCTAGTCGTTGAGACTAGGTGCCGTCACGATAGTTCACGGAGGGCGAACTGGGGTCGTGACACTTTCCTTCCAATTGATGAAGACAACACATATAATCCATCCCCATCTTTACCAATCTTATTCATTTTCCTAGACAAAAGGTCCTGAAATACACAACATTGTGGAAAGAATGTGACACAATATTTCAAGTCCTTTGTCATCTTAGACACCGACAAAAGATTGAACTTGAAAGCTGGGACACAAAGAACATCTTTAAGAGTATCAGAGTTGACATTCCCCCATATGTGAAATTGTGGCTGAATCTCCAGTAGGAAATTGAACTTGTCCTATTCTTGCTACTGATATTTTATTATGTAATAAGTCTTTAGTACCAGTCGTATAGTTTGTAGCACCAGTATCTACAATCCATTTGCAAATTACCATATTCTCACAGAATTCTGCATTGCCATAAAAGCATTTACCTGCCATGTAAGCACTGGCATACAGAGTTCTTGTTTAACAGTTGTATAAGTTAATTGTACTGATCTTGTGTGAAGAATTGAGCTGCAACTGCTGCATTACTCATATGTTGATTAGGCATTGGTGGAGTCTGAGACTGCTGCCCTGATCCTTCTAGCAAAACTGCATTCACTTTTCTCTTTGGCTTGAAATCTGGAGGATAACCCACAATCTTGTAGCAATTTTCATTTAGGTGTCTTGTTTTATTTCAAAAATCATATTTCATTAGTTTATAACAGTATTTTTTTAGTATGCCCTTTTAGGTGACAAAATCACATTTCAAACTACTATTCCTTCTTTGTTTGTTTCTTGAATGTGCAGTAAACAGAGCAGTACACTCAATGTTTCCTGCATTTCCATAACTGCTACCGGCGATCATGCGTATGCTTTCATCTTGAACTACCATGGCATATGCTTTGTTGATATACGACAAGGTAGGCATTAAGAGGACTTGGCTTCTAGCTTGTTCTATGATGTCATTTAATCCCATGAGAAATGTAGCAGACGATGATATTTCAACTGTTCAACATACTCTGCAGCTGGAGGTAGAGGAAAGATGGAATCATACTCTGTCATAGATCTTTAAGCTTGGTAAAGTATATAGAAACAGAAGAAATTCTCCGAGTCATTGAGGAAATCTCCTTGGGCAGATAGTATAGCCTCCTTGGGCAGATAGTATAGCCTAGTTATCAAATCCTTACTAACATTGCTCATTAACCACAAGGTCACAATCGCATTGCATCGACCCCATTGGTGTGCAAATTCAGAGCCAAAGTCCTCCTTTGAAGTCGATCCATCGACTAGACACAATTTAATTTTTCTAACAAAGCAACCTTCATCGCACGACTCCAGGGAGTGTAGTTCTCCATTCTAGTTAGCACAAACCCTACAGACATGGATCCAGGTCCATTGGAAGGAAGTAGATATAGCGGGTGATTATGATCGAGAATTATGGATCCCTCTACTGTAGTAGCTCCGTTGTTCACAGTACTGCTTGATTCATCAGAAATCGCCATGAATTACGTCAAATCGTAGTACCAAAAAATGAAATTTAAAAAATTAGGGTTCTAGAAAATAAAGTTGAGTGAATTCTCTCGAATTTTCTTCAATTGCTCGAAAATTCTCTAGAATTACTCGATCAGTTTCTTTGATACCATGTTAAATTCTCATGATTCTGCTGGAACAATTATCAGATTTGGAGAAGATAAGAAGCATTTCGAGAAGAGAAAGCAGAGGATGAAAACTTCATCTTCAATTGTATCGGAATTACATTGTATAACTCTATATGACTAACTTTTGCTCTAACCGACTAACTAGCGCCAACTCATGGAAAACTGTACAATTAATAGAATAATACTCTAACTATAGTTACAAGGTGAACTAACTACAGTTAAATTAAAACACAAGTGAGCTAAGGCACTACATGCGTGGACACTTCCTTTACAAATATCTCACACTTCTCGTGGAGACGGTAAATCTGCACGTGTGTGTGTGTGTGTGTATATATATATATATATATATATATATATATGTTCAGCTTTCTACTTTAAAAAACTTTCTAATATTTTGAATATCAATTTGAATCATATAAATATGTAAGAGGTTAGGTTTTCTTGTTATTTCGTTCTATCATGAACCTAAGCTCTTTATTTGAGAATTTTATGCTGCATATATATTAAGATGCTAAGAGGTGCATGTTTTACTTTCTTAAAAGTTCAAGTGCCCTTGTAGACACAAGGGACGAGGATTTTTAACGATATGAATTAACCTAAAAAATTATTTCCTAACCATTCATTCCTTTCATGTTTCTCTTTTACAACTGTCAGGTCTGGCTCTTTTCTCAGTGTAACCCCGTGGGTGTTCCTCTCGTGCCGTTTCCGCATTCATTAACTCATCTAATTAAGAATGCCACTTGTTACTATATCGATGGTCCACGTACCATGCCATGTCACCTCGTTGATAGTCCACGTGTCATGCCTTTTTTTTACTAATACAGATAGTCTCCCCCCCCCCCCCCACACACACACACACTTTTTGAATATTCCGAAAGTGGTAAGTATTTATGACGGGAATTCTTTGCTGCTATTTCTCGAGTATCATTATACCCTATTCAAAATCGATGCGATGTATGTCTTATTCAATTAATGCCCATGCCACATGGCTTCACTTGAATTGTTCTGTAGTTTCTCAACATTTTTTTTAGGGTTTTTTCTACGGCTACATCAGTCACGAAATGATGGTTCTATTATGATACTTTATAATGATCAACTTTGATGATGGTCGTATCTCCTTATAAATATTTCATCCCCTTTGATTTCTTGAAAGCTTCTTCCTTCTTCTCTGTATCCATCATCTTAATCTTCCTTCATAGTCCTATACCTTTCCTCTATATTTTCTTTGTTAAATAAGTCTTCTGCAACATTAGACCCTCGCAAAGTTGTGATCGTCGATGAGCTTGCTCTTTCTACCTCCCCTACTAGGAGTATGAGAGGTGGTAGACTATGCAGTTTTGGTTCGTTATCTACTCGCAGTTCTACTTCTCAATGTTCCGCCAAACCATCTTCTTCTAGACCTAGAGCTCCTTTAACCTTCTTATTCCAAAAATAAGAACGTGAGCCTATGGTTTCTAAGATTGTTCCTCAAGAGTTTTCTTTTGTATCAGATCGTGAAGCCATGAAAAATCAAGTTTCTTCTATAGCTTCCCTTAACCTGCTAAACACTACCCAAGTCTGATCACTACTGATCTTCTTTCTTTAGTTCGGCGAGAATGTCACTGGAAACTAGATTTCCCAGCTTTAATTCCTGATGCCAACCAAAGAATCACTTCTTACCATGTTGGCGTCTTTTTCTTTTAACCTACCCTTTTATTTTAGGGTTTAAGCCTCTCATTGACCTAGTGATCATCGAGTTTTGTTGCTATATTAATGTTTGCGTTGGCCAAATTGGTTCCGTTGTGTGGAGGGCAGTGGTATGCCTTCGTAGTTTATCGGATTTAGTTTCCGCTCCTTTTACTTACCGCCACTTACTTCATCTTTAGTCCCCTAATTTCATTCGTGAAGGTGTCTTTTCTCTCGCGGCTAGAAGTAAAAGGGTTTTAGTTAGCCCCAAGGATAACCGTAATCGTGGCTGGTACGCCAGTTTTGTTGCTCTCCCTACTAGCGGATTAGTGGGTGAAGAAAACATGCCTTTTCTAAAATAATGGAACTTTGCACGTAAGTTTTTTTCTTCGTTTTATTTCTTTGATGTCTTGAGTGCGTTTATATAATCGCATATTCAATTTTTCAGCAACCATGGATGTCACGACCCATTTCCACAATAGGTCATGATGGCGCCCAACACCATTACCGGGTAAGCCAACGCGGAATATAAGTAAGTTCTCATTTTACTTTTATCAAATAATTGCAGCATTCTTAAGTTAAGGTTAAAATAAGTAATAACCAGTAATGTACAAAAATAATTATACAAATCCCAAAAGAATAGTCTACTAATGTGTGTGCCAAGACCTGGTGTCACAAGTTATGGGCAACTGTAGAATATACAAAAGAACAATCCTATCCTACTGTCCGAAATAGAATAGACAGCAAAAATAAATAAAGAGAGACTCCATCAAGCTGTTGAACGGCACAGGAAGGGAGCAGCTCACCGTGGAGGTCTGGGAATATGCTCAAAGATACGCACCAGATTGATAACCAGATGTACCTGCCTCAGATCCTGTACAATTAAGTACAAAAGTGTAGTATGAGTACATAAACAATATGTACCCAGTAAGTATCCTGTCTAATCTCGAAGAAGTAGAGACGAGAAGTCGACTTGACACTTACTAGGGTCAAATAATATGAGATATGAGTTATACTGTGCATGGATAAAAACAAATAAGTAGCTGTGTATAACAAGAACTAACGGGTCCTCTCCTAGGTAATGTCACAGCTAGCAACTTCCATTCCAGGACAAATAATAAATCTCAAATCATAGAAAAATACTCGATAAAGCAGGTGCAAGTAGTGCCGAGGTCGTATGGCCCGATCCAACATAAAGTAAATTGTGCACTACCGAGGGTCGAACGGCACGAACCATAGATGCATCAATTACCCCGCTCGCGAATCAACCATGCGACGTAGTCAAATGTAATTAAACACAGCAACAGGCAGACAAGAACATATAACTGGGGAGCAATTACTCATTGAATCATCAACTTCTCTTTAAACAGGCCAAGAATGGTCATGTTCCTCTTAACTAGTCTCATTTATCATAATCACCATGATTAAGAAATCCAAGTTAAACATAGAGTTGCAAGTATACCACATAAAACATGCTTTTGGGTCCTAAACTACCCGGACTTAGCACAATAGTAGCTACAGACGGACTCTCGTCACCTAGTGCGTACGTAGCCCCCGCATTTAATGGCAAGTTATTAGATTACATCACCTATGGGGACAATTCCCTCTTACAAGGTTAGATAGGAGACTCACCTTGCTCGAAAGTGCACTTCCAATACCAAGAACGAGCCCGAACTCTCAATTTGGAGCTGAACGATCCAAAACTAGATAAACGATGTAGGAACTAGTCAGTACAAGCTGACAAGATCGTATTCTAACTATTTAAGCAATTACCCACCCTTAAACACAAGTTTCCTAAAATTCGACCCTGGGCCAACATGCCCGGATTCCGAAATTTTTCAAAAAAAGTTGTTCTTCATAACCTAAGGATCAATAATATATGATTTCTAATTCATTTCATAACAAATTTCATGGTCAAATCCAACTTTTGTCAAAACCCTAGGTTTTTGCTCTAACCCCATGATTTCACCTTAATACTAGTGTTTAATCTACCTATGACACAAGTATTAAAGTAGAAATAGGTAGAATAAACTTACCTCAAGATGCTAGGAAAAGGTCTTGTCTCAAAAGCTCTAAAATCGCCCAATGTAGGAGTGAAAAATGGCAAAATCAACTTAGAACCCATAATAAATGAAGCTCACTGCTTCAGTGATTTCCGCATCTGCGGTCATGGGACCGCATCTGCAGTCCCACATCTGCGAGGAAGAGAACGCATCTGCAGAAGTTGGCCAAACGGGCTGGGACCGCTTCTGCAGTCTTGGAGCCGCTTTTGCGGGGCCGCTTAAGCGGCTCTGCTTGGGAGCCGCTTCTGCGGTTTTGGGCCTGGCCTGCCTTGGCCGCATCTGTGAGAGAATAACCGCTTCTGCGGTCTCACACCTGCGGCCAACCAACCGCAGGTGCGATTATGACAGAAGCAGATGCTTTAGCTCTTCTCAACTTTTCCAACTTCGCTCGAGCCTCATCCGATTGACGCTCGGGGCTCCCGTGCCCCGTCTGAACATACCGACAAGTTCGAAATCACAAAACATACCTGCTCGAACCTTCGGAACGCCTGAAACCAATTGAATCAAACTTATGAACTTCAAGTTCGTAATTCTCCTCTAACGAGCCGAAACGCACTTAATCTACTCGGATTGACACTAACTTTTGCGGGCAAGTCTTAAATATCATATTGGACCTGTACTGGGCACCGGAACCAATCCACGAGCCCGATATTAACGTGATCAATCATTATTTAGTTTTTTTAAATCCTTGGAATTTCAGTTTAACAATTTCTAATAAAAATTCATTACTCGGCCTAGGGACCTCGGAATTTGATTCCGAGCATACGCCCATGTCCCATATTTTCTACGGACCCTCCGAGACGTCAAAACACGAATCCAGTCCCGTTTGCTTAATATGTTGACCAAAGTCAAACTTAGCCTTTTAAGAAAATCTTAAGGAGTCAAATGAGCACATATCAACCCAAATTCTTCCAAATCCCGAACCAACCATCCCCGCAGGTCATAGATTAACTAAAGCAAGCGCGGGAAGTTTTATTTGGGGGGAACGGGGTTCTAAAAAGCAAAATGACCGGTCGTGTCACTACAATGGAAGTCTTCAAAGAAATTCCTGACTTCCGTTCTTGGGTAGAAAATATGTTGACTACTGCTCCCATGGATAAAAGATCTTGGAAATTTCTTACACTGAAATTTGGTTGGAAAGTGAAGACTCACGGTACTTTTTATTCACGCAGTTTCTTTACTACTCCCTCCATTTCAATTTATGTGAACCTATTTGATTGGGCACGAAGTTTAAGAAAAAATGAAGACTTTTGGAATCTGTGGTCCAAAACAAGCCAAAAAGGGCCCCAGAGTATTTGTGTGGTTACAAAAGCTTCTTATTAAGGGTAAAATTGTAAGTTTAAGCTAAATTGTTACCAAATTTAGAAAGGGTCATTCTTTATGGAATAGACCAAAAAGGAAATAAGTTCACATGAACTGGAACAGAGGGAGTAGTTCATATATCACTTTCTCATCACCCTCTTTTTTTATTAGGGTTTGCTATTCGTGGCATCAGTCCCGCATTTGTTCCCTCAACTTGGCTTTCTGTAAGTCTTGCTCAAGAACGGAGTTTGAGTGCTTCTTCCTCCAATAGAGATCTGTTGAAGCTCGTGGGTCTGATGATGAAGAGGATGGAAAAGATGGTTCTTTGGTGAGAAAACCACGTATCAGAAGACACGTGGTTTCAGATGATAAAACGCATGTCTCTCATGTCCCCCATCAACTTCGATTCCCTTCAGACTCATTGATGAGCCACAGAGTGCTCCTTTAGAAATTTCTGATTAAGATACTGATAACTCAGCCAATCCGCCCACCCCAAGTCCCGTTGAAAGGTTATTCGCCCATGACTTTGAGGGTGAGGAAGGCCTCGCGCCTATTTCTGAAGAACTGCCTCTCGCTTCCCTTCTAGTTTTATCCATTGTTGACCCCCATGTTTCTTTACCTTGTGTTACCCCAATGGTTACTCCCGCTGCTGCTCCTCATGTAGAAGTTGAGCTTTCTACAAGTAGGCGGAATATGATAAAAGTTGTTATTGAATTCCCAGAGGGTGGGAATTTATTTAGAAATTCTGGACAAGCTAATGTATGGCTGAAACAGTTGTTAGGACCCGTGGAAAAGAAAAAGTCGGAGGGTTACAATTCCTTGACTTTAATGAATGACATCGTTCATTGTTCTCTTAAGGTATAACTTCACTTATATTTCCTTTCTTTTCCTCATTCGGAACTCTTCTTCTTTTTCCTTTTTTATAGATTAATTTGATAGGCACCGAGCTTATGAAAAGGAACCGACCAACAATTAATTGATTGCACACCGAGGCTGATAACTAGAGAACAATTTGAAGGTCAACAACAACTGAGGATGGTCTTCACTGAGTTAACGATTCTGAAAGCTTCTTCCAGACAAGTTGAGAAAGATAAGGACAAACTGAAATCCCCTTTTGTTGAACAACTTTCCAAGGCTACCGAAGAGATAAGAAGTTTGAAAGAGCTCCTTCATCAAAAAGAGGTTTACGTGGGTGATTTGGTTCAAACGCTTACCCAAGCTCAAGAAGATTTCGTGCCTCTACAATTAAAATTCAGTTCCTGGAAAGTTATTTTGCTCCTTTGAAGACAGCTTATGAAGCCTCGGAGGCAGAAAAAGAAGAATTGAATGTTGAAATTAAGCAGTGGGAGAAGGATTATGAAGCCCTCGAGGATAAGTCATTACTGGATGTTAGCTACGCTTTTTTGAACACTCGCCTCGAGACTTTAACAGAAGCCAGCCAAGAAAGTTTTGACCTTAACGTTGAGATTACTAAGGCGAGAGAAACAATTTAACAGACTCAGCAACATCAAAGCTTTTCCACACCTAAAAATGAAGGTTCTAAGGGTGATGGAGATGGACTTGCTCCTGGTGAAGCTGATGTTCAACCCTCTTCTCCCCAAGTCGATCCTTTGCTTTTCCCTTTTCCATACTTTTTTGTTGAAAATGCTTGTTTGTTGGTTTTTGTTTGGAACTCACTTGTGTTGTTATGAAAAACTTTTGGAAGGTTTTACTGCCACTGTCTTTTTTAGGTTTATGATATAAATACCGCCTCCGTTCTTGGGGTTATGATATAAATATTTTTATTTCTTTTGCCGCATATTATGCTTTCTGCCCTTTTAATATTTGAGCTTACTCTTGCACTTAAAATGCTTTAGTAGACCATGACTTCAATGTACACGGGTTTTTACAAAAGAGGGCCCTTTTATATTAACGAGATTGATGAAGATGACGTGTCATCTTCATATTGGTGCGAATATATGAAACATGACGTAGACAGAAAAGAGAAATAATTTGAGTAAGTTTTATGTTTTGAATTCTCAAATGAATAAATTATGTACATCATTTTCATAACTGTTCATACAGCATTTTCATAACTGCTTTCATTGTAGCAGGTTTTCAAATTCGGGTTTATTTTCTTGCGACTAAATTTGTGGCCTAAACCTAGAAGCTCGTGGGAATATTTGCATCATTTTTGAGAGTATCTTTGAAATTTTTTGAAAAATCTTGAAGGTTTTACTTCAGGCTGAACTATGCCTTTGGTATACATCTTCCTTCCCTGTGTAACCTTCTATATGCATAGTCCCCCTAGTGTTGGAGAATTGAAATATGAAATCTCGAACAGTGGATCAACTCCTTTCTCTTGGTCCTTTCCCTGAAAAAGAAAGCGACTCGAAGATAATCTTTTAGATGATGACTGCATAACCTTTTTTTTCACTAGAAAAGTTGTTACCTAGACCAGAAATAATTCAGTATTCCGCATATCTCGGGTCTAATATCATCATTTGGTACGGGCCAGCTTTTTGCCTATCATCTAACATGGTTAGTAAAATTCAAAAGAAAAAAATAAAATCAAACTTGCATGATACCTGACCATGGATATTATCCTCGTCCAGAAGTAGTACTTCTTCAAATGGATTGCATTCCAATTTGATGGTAACACTTTGCCGTCCATGGTTCCAACTCATACGCTCCTTTCCCAACAACGCCTCTAGCCTTATACGAGCCTTCCCAATTTGGGCTCAACTTTACTGCATTTGCTGCTTTTGTTGACCGGAATACCTTTTTGAGGACGAAGTCACCAATATTGAAATACCTCAAATTGGCTTCCCTGTAATAATATCGTTCAATCATCTGCGTTTGGCCGTCATTCGAATTAATGTTGCTTCTCCCCTTTCTTCTATCAAATCCAAATTTACCCGCAACTCTTCCTCATTTGCTGCTTCAGTGACATATGTGTACCTCGTACTTGGTTCACCTATCTCTACCGAAATCAAATCTTTTGCTCCGTATAAGTGAAAATAAAGTTTCACATGTACTAGTGTTTGATGTTATTCAATAAGCCCATAGCACCCCGGGTAATACCTCTGGCCATTTGCCTTTTGATTCTTCCAATATCTTTTTTTAAGTTATTGATGATAACCTTATTTGTCGATTCAGCTTGCCTGTTAGCCGCTGGGTGATAAGGTGCGGAAGTAATTCGTTTAACCTGCCAATTTTGGAAAAAATTTGTGACTTTTGCACCTATGAATTGTGGGCCATTGTCGAATGCAATCTCCTTTAGAACTCCAGATCGCCATATAATATTTTGCCAAATAAAACCCATAACTTCTTTTTCTCGCACCTGTTTAAAAGCACCTACTTCTACCCATTTTGAGAAATGATCTTTTCAAACTAACAGATTTTGTACCTTTCCTTTAGCTTGAGGCAATGACCCTACGATGTCCATGCCATTTCATGAAGGGTTATGTCGAAATAACTGAATCCAACAGCTCCGCCGGTATATGCATGTTATTGGCATATCGCTGAAATTTATCGCACCTGGCTACAAAATTTTCTGCGTTTTCTTCCATTTTTTGCCAATAATATCCTGCCCTTATTAATGTCTTCACTAATGATCTTGCCCTGGAATGATTGCCACAATGCCCCTCATGTACTACTCGCATTACATATTCCGTTTGTGATGGTTCGAGGCACCGTGTTAAAGGTCCACCAAACATTTTGCGATATAAATTTTCGCGAATTAAATAGTATTGGGCAGCTTTCAACCGTAACAATTGGAATTTCTTCTTATCCTCGGGTAAAATACCATATTACAAAAAGTTCACAAATTCGTTTCTCACATCCCGAGTTGAATTATTGAAATTTACTTCAATCTTGGTTTGATCGAGTGTTGAATGAAACAAATGTACCACAATAGCATTCTTTGCATTTGTTGTATCTGCGACAGACGTGAATTTTGCCAACGCATCTGCTTCTGCATTTTCCTCCATAGGTATTTGCACGGCTTTCCATGTCTGAAATTGTCTAAGCAATTCCCATATCATTTCGAGGTATTTCTGCATTCGCGTCTCTCTTGCCACGTAAGTCCCCTGCATTTAGGGCTTTGCATAATTTGGTAAATACCGAATTACCGTACCGAAACCAAAAATTTTGGTATTTGGTATACGGTATTTTGGTATTTGGTGTGGTATTTGGTTTAAGGTTTTTAAAATATTGGTATTAAGTATGGTATTTGGTATTTTAAAATAAAATATCGAAATACCGGTGCCGTACCAAAATATATATTATATTACACAAAACACATATTATCAATTATAAAATAAATATAAAAAATCTAAAATTTTACTTTCCTTTATTCTATAAGTTCATCAATTAACTCTAAATAAGTAACAAGAGATTTCTACTGATCAAATATTCTTTTCTATATAATTTTCTCTATTTGGGTCGATATTTGCTAGTTTTGGAAAATTTTGTCAACAAACATTTTTAATTTTGTATTTTTGAGTACTTTAATTAAGAATATTAGAGTCTATGGATCTATGCACTAATTAGTATTTAAACCGATTGCATTCGACGAACACCCTTACCTGCATTTGATTAACCACAAGTTGCGAATCATATTTGACCACAATTTGTTCGATACCGAGCTCTCGTGCCAGTTCCAAGCCTGCAATCACAGCTTCATACTCTTCCTCATTGTTAGTAATTGGATAATATTTTATTGCTTGTCTTATTGATGTCACCCAAACTCACACCACAAATATAGGTATTGGGGCAGTCAATGCAATAATGAAAACCAACACAAGTCCGGGTCGAATCCACAGGGAGTTAGAATCGGGAATAGGTATATATTTAGTGTAATTGTATGATGTGCCTCAAATTACACTTCCAAATTCTTGTTTGTTGTTTCTACTTCTACTTCGAGCTATTGATTGCAATTATAAAACTAGAAGACAATATTTTTGATTTTGGTTATTTTTCAAATGATAAAAGATCTAGGGTCGTGACTTCTACCTAGGTGGTTACCTAACGGATTGTAAACTCTAGGTCAAGTTTGATTGGTCGGGGTTGTAATATAGTAATCACACGCAATTACCCACTATATACCTCTCGGTAGTTTGAGTGATTTTGTCCAATTTGGCTTTCTCAAGTCTAAATGGGTCACAAAATATGTGATATATGCTCAAGTCGGGTCTTACTATCTCTAGATTCCCTTTAATTGGGACTATCAATTTTTTGAGTTCACCCCAATTTCTTGTTAGCCAAGTTTTCCTAGACTTAGTCTCTCTTTCTTAAGTAGAGACTAAGTCAATTAGGCATGAATTAATTTTTGCAACCATTAATTCTTGAATACAAGCAAGAACTAGGCTAAATATCACTAACTAAATCACAAACAAGACCCAAATCAAACACCCATTCAGTACACGCACTAGGGTTGGGCCACAACCCTAGATAGAATTTTTGCTACTCATGAAAAATTAAGAAATTAAAGAAGAAATTAAAGTAGAATGCGTAATAATTGATTAGGGGAAAAAAATCTAATGTTTAGAAGCTAATCTAGTACAATATTACTCTAAACAGTAAAGAAAAACGGCTAAGGTGCTCTACACTGATACAACTTAACCTAAAAATGATAAAAAGTTCTATTTATATTAAGCTGAAAAATATATGACAAGAATGCCCCTGCGGAGGTTATGCGACTGCACAATAATTGTGTGGTACGCATACTCTGAAGGACATCTGACCAGTGATGTTTCATTGTTTTGTGGCCGCACACAGTATTGTACGGTCCGCACTGTGGGCCTTTTTGCCTTGTTTTGGTCCTTGGCCATTTTTAACTCCTTTATGAGTTGATTTTGACTTCTTTGGATCGTTTCCCGATATTCTTGCACGAAAGCACATTTTATTCGTTCTCGGGAATACCTTTAAATATTTTTGAGCTAAAACGCAAGTAAAAGAGAGTAAATAAGCGGTCAAATTCCTACTTATCACTTATTACTTCACCTGAGGGTGGAATTAAATTAATACCTAAACCCACTCCTTTAACATATGAGGAATCGTCAGTAAATAGGGTCCAAGTCCCCAGATTAGCTCTGATAAACACTTGTTGCTCTTTTTCCGCTTCAGGAACTAAATTCGTGATAAAATCCTCTACAAAATGTCACGATCCAAAATCCACTAAAGATCGTGATGCACCTAACACCGCCCTCAGGCAATCCAACAGTGAATGATTAGCTAAATTATTCATTTTAGCATTTTGATATCATAATTTTTCATAATTAAATCATTTGAAATAGAATTTACAGGGCAAATGATACTCCCTCCATTCCAATTTATGTGAACCTATTTGACTGGGCCCGGAGTTTAAGAAAAAATGAAGACTTTTGGAATTTGTGGTCCTAAACAAGTTAAAAAGCAGCCAGGAGTATTTTTGTGGTTATAAAAGCTTCTCATTAAGGGTAGAATTGTATGTTTAAGCTAAATTGTTACCAAATTTCGAAAGGGGTCTTTCTTTTTGGAACGGACCAAAAAGGAAATAGGTTCAAATAAACTGGAATAGAGGGAGTAATATTTTTACAACTACAATAACGAACAACCTGTAGGAACGCCCAAAACACGATGTCACAAGTAAATGGGCATTCTCTAAAGAGTGCGATAATAATACAACATCTGTCCAGAATGCAAATAAGACAGGATAAAATAAATGGTACAATGGAGAATCGGTGAACTGTGATGCGTAGCCTGAATTGTAGCTCACATAAAGTATCCTCAACAGATGCGCCGACGTGCCAAGATGCTCACCAAATGACCTGTTAGATCCTGCACATTTAGTGTAGAAGTGCAGCATGAGTATGTAAATCAATGCGTACCCAGTAAATATCTAGCCTAACCCCGGAGAAGTAATGACGAGGGGTTGACATCGACACTTACTAGAGGTCCAAATAAATAAATGACAATTTATAACAGGTATGAAGTGCAGAACAATAGTGGAGTAAAACTGTAATTTCATAATGTTCCAATTATTTCTTTTAAAGCATAAATTTCTTGATCTTGTATTCTACCTCAATATCTCAAAAAATCCCAAGTGTCACTACCAATAAATAAGAAGCACCTTAAAATGTCGGGCATCAGTGGAAGGTTTATCTCGTGAATATTCGAACTACTATCCATATAATGCACGATTCTGCTGAGGTCGTTCGGCCCGATCCAAAATAATGTGTACACTGTCGAGGGACGTGCTACACGATCCATAGATGCATCTATATACTGCAGAGGCGTTCGGCCCGCTCCACAAGAACGAAAGGAAGTTATCGAATCACGAGATAGGTTCTTACAATACAGTACATGAGCACAAAGTGAACATAACCTTTACCGTTTCTCAAATAACTAGCCAATAACTCAAGGTGATAAGGCTTGGCCTAAGATATATGTGATTTCTAAATCAAGTTCTATTATAATTTCAATTAACTAAGCCAGCAGAATAAGTTCAAGTAATTCAAATATTCCATGATAAAATCCTAAGTCTACCTCGACATAACATGCTTAGCTACGTACGGACTCTCGTCACCTCATGCGTACGTAGCATCCACAACTAGTAATTTATAACAATTTCATCACCTAGGGGTATTTTATTCGCTCATAGAGTTAGACAAGAGATTTACCTTGCTCCAACGTTCCATAACAGACTCCAAAGCCACTCTAACACCTCAAATCGATGCTCGTCGCTCCAAAACTAGTCAAACAATGTGCAAACCAGTGAAAAACACTCTAATACTCACAATAAATCAATTCATAACAATTTCCAACTCAGCTCGAAAAGTCAATAAAGTCAACCCTCAGGCTTACATGCCCAGATTCCGAAAATTTTTGAAGATAAACTTTACCCATAACACCACAAACTCAAATATATAATTTATTCCAAATTCCATGTCCAATTTCATGGTCAAATTCAAAAAATACCAAATTCTAGGTTCTTCTTTTAGAATCCCACAATTCCTATAAATATTCATGTTTTAGTCCACATATAAACCATGTATTTAACTCACAAGGTGTAGAAATCACTTACCTAAAGTTTAATGATGAAAATGGTACTCCAAAATTGTCCCAAAGTCGGCTCCCGTAGAAGCAATGAGGTGAAAATGAGCCAAAAGCCCGAAATATAACTTTTGCCCAGGTATTAACCCTTCACGATCGCGAAAAATGCTTTGCGATCGTGAAGCACAACTTTATCTCAGCTCAAAATTGCCCATCGCGATCGCGAAAAACCAATCACGATCGCGAAGAGCAAGCTACCCAACTCCTTCAGATAGCCTCTAGTAGAATGGTCATAACTTTTTGTGCAAAACTCCACATGATAAATGGTTTGTTTTTATGAAAACTAGACACCAATGGCTACAACTTTCATTTTTTGATCATCTCCAAATTCCTTATTACCTCGGAGGTAACAAATATTGAAGATCATGAACAATAAGTACAAAGAGGGTTGGATGGTTCAGAAGCTAAAGGAATTGAAGAAAATATTATTTCGTCGAAAGTTGACTAGTTGGGAATGTTATAACATGTACTTTTGGGGTGAGACTAGGGTTCTTATCATGATAAGAAGGTTATGTTACGAGTTTTGTTAGTCGTATGATAGTCGTGTATTATGTTTTGAAGTCAAGCGAGTTGTGGAACAAAAGTCGATGAAAGTCATCACAAGTTACGTTCATAAGTGTTACTGAAAATTTGGGTCAAATGTAACTGCGATTTGCTTCCAATATACTTAGATTTATGGGGTGTTCCACCCGTCAAATTGAAGATTTATGAGTGTATTTTCTAAGGCATTATACTGTTTGTCAATACGACATCGGAGTAGAGAGATATGGGCGTTTTTTCGAGACTGCGCAGACTGCTAGGTGACAAGTAGGTGTGTCACCTACTTGCTTAAATGAGAGGATTATACATGTCCCAAAAATGGGCCAGTGCGGGTCGTCCAAAGAGTCCTTTTAAAGGCCTATTTCCTTCATATATTAGACTGATATAAGCTTCCAATGTCAGCCCTGTCCAGCAGAAATTTCTTCTTCGTGAACGCAAATCTTCTTCCACGAACACGATTCACAGACCCCTTTCTCCCATTTTTCTCTTTGCGAACGCAACCCTTTCCTTGCTAACGCGAAGAAGGGCGCACCAGACCTCAAGAAACAGCAGCTCAACATCGCGAAATGACCCATAGACCCTCCGAAACACACCCGAGGCCTCCGGGACACCGTCCAATCAGACCAAAAAGTCCCAATACATGACACAAACTTGCTCGAGGCCTCAAATCACACTAAACAACTTCAAAACTACGAACCGAAGATCGAAACTTTTCTTTTAACTTTCAAACTTCGATGAACGCGTTCGATTCATACTTAAACATTTTGGAGTGATGTTTTATACTTGGACCAACACGGAGTGACGCCAAACTTTATGTACAAGTCATATACAAACCTATTCCAAGGCTTGGAACCTCAACGGACATCGATAACACCAAAGTCTACTTCAAATAAAACTTAAGAAATTCTTAAAATTTCAAAATGCTAACTTTCCATGTTAAGTACCGAAATGCTCCCGGATCACCCGATACTCAACCTGAACATACGCGTAAGTCCGAAATCATCATACGAACCTATTGGAACCTTCAAATCTCGACTCCGAGGTCATTTACTCAAAAGTTAAAACTGAGTTCTATTGCCCATTTAGCTAATCTACCTAATAATTCCTATTTATGCAGTATGTTTCTTAATGGGAAAGCAGTTATAATAGAAATAGGATGATACTGAAAGTAAGGTTGTAATTTTCCCGATGCCATAATTAAAGCTAAAGCAAGCTTTTCCAGGTGTGGATACCGTGTCTTAATATCTAGTAAAGACATACTAACATAATAAATTGGGCACTGTTTACCTTTATCTTCACGTACCAACACTGCACTTACCGTTACTTCTGACACAGCAAGGTAAATGAGCAATCTTTCACCGTATTTTGGATTGTCTAACAGAAGCGGATTTGATAGATACGACTTTAGGTCTTAGAGAGCTTGTTGGCACCCGCCAGTCCATTCAAACTGATTTGCTTTTTCAACATTGAAAAGAATTTAAATTTTTTTTTTGATGACTTTGATATGAATCTTCCCAGAGCTGCTATCCTACCTGTTAATCTCTGCACTACACTTCTTTCTTGCTCGTGAGTATATTTGGTATTTGCTCAATAGCTTGGATCTGTGCGGGATTCACTTCAATACCTCTATTAGAAACAAGAAAACTTAAAAACTTACCTGAAGCCACACCAAAACCGCACTTTTTCGATTTTAACTTCATATTGTACTTGCGGAGAATCTCAAAGGTGTCGGACAAGTGTTGAAATTGATCCCCCGCCTGTGTTGACTTGACCAACATATAGTCTACTTTCTTGGTTTTTCTCAGGTGTTCTTGAAACATTTTAGTCACCAATCATTGATATGTGGCTCCAGTATTTTTCAAGCCAATTAGCATGACTTTGTAACAATAAGTCCCCTGTCTGTGATAAACAAAGTTTTTTCTTTATCTAGTGGGTCCATTTTTATTTGGTTATATCCTGAATATGCATCTAAGAACTTAAAAGCTCATGACCTATAGTAAAATCAATTAACTAATCTACATGCGGTAAAGGAAATGAATCTATAGGACAAGCCTTATTTAAATTAGAATAGTCTATTCAAACTCGCCATTTTCCATTCTTTTTTGGAACCACAAAGATATTAGCTAACCAGTCAGGGTACTTTACCTCTCGTATTGAACCAATTTTCACAAGCTTTTGTACCTCATCCTGGATCACTTGATTTTTGAAGGACCCTTGCTTCCTTTTCTTCTGCTTGAAGGTGGGTGTAATGGATCCTCATTCAAATTATAAGTCATCACATCTGGTGGTATACCTTTCATATTTGAGTGCGACAATGCAAAGCAATCTGTGTTAGCACGTAAAACTTCAATTAACTTACCTTTCATCTCTGGGCTCAAATTTGCTCTGATGTAAACTTTTCTGTCTGGTCAGTTGACAAATAATATTATAGCTTTGAGCTACTCGATAGTTGTTTTAATGTTCTCATTTTCCTCTGGCTCTTAAATCACATTGGGTCTCGAGTCGACCTCAGTCTGCCATTGCGTGTCTTTAGTTGAGGTTTTAACAGCAGTGCCCTTAACTGAATTATGTAATTGCTATTTCGCATCCGCATCATTGACTACTGTGCATGCAATCACCACCGAGTTGATTCTTCGTGAATCTTGTTGATCTCTGCGGATTCGACGGATTCCCCACCGTGAAAGAAATTTGATAACTTGATGCAATGTGGATGGGGCAACGTCCATATCATTAATCCATGGTCTTCCTAGAATTATATTATAGGCCATGTCCGCGTCTATCACCTGGAACTTTGTATCCTTGATGACCCCTTCTACAAATGTGGTAGGTACAATTTCTCATTTCGTAACAACGCTCTAATTATCAAACCCAGCCAAAGATCATGCTTTTGGTATGATCTTATCATTAGCTTGCATTTAATTTACCACCCTTAGCAAAATGCTGTTCACTAAGCTACCTGAATCAATCAAACTCATTTTACATTAGTATCATGTACAAGTAAAGATATTACCAGTGCATCATTGTGAGAAATCATCAAGACATCCGTTCTTCATCGTCGAATGTTATATTGCAGCCATCCAAGACTAGGCGGACTCTCTTTCCGTGAGTGACAGTGACTTTTGATGTCTTTTTCGCGACTGTATATATTATTCCATTGACCTCTTCTCCTCTGGTTATGATGTTTACTGTTGTTTTTGGTGATGGATATTTTAGGGTACCTATCTGTTTGTCATGTATGATTGTCTCCCTTTCTTACTGAATAGAACAGTAAGATAGCCTTGCTTTAGTAAATGTTCGACCTCTCCTTGCAAAAGCCTGCAATCTACTGTTCTATGGCCATGATCATTATGAAACTCACACCAGAAATTTGAGTTTTTTTTGTTCGGATCAGATCTCATTTCTTTTGGCCATCACACCTTACCTCCCATATCTCTTATAACAACCACTAATTCAAAGGTGCTGATGTTAAAGCTGTAATCCCGTATTCTCGCTTGCGTAATGGAATCATTGCGTCGAGCATCCCTCTCCTTTTTGAACCTAGATGACGAACTCGCGTCGTTTTGCCTTGATCTTCAATCAAATCGTGCATTGTCCTGTATAGATCGAGAGTATCACCCTGCAGGCCCCATGTATCGTACCTATTTTTACTAGACCTCCTTTCTGATTCTGAGCGTCTCAAACTTGATCTTTCATAGGCCCTTGGCTGTGCTACCGTATCTTCTTCTATCCCCGGCTTCGTATTGTATCTATTGTACACACAGGAAATTCTCATAAACATTGTTTAAACCTATTGGTGGCTTCTGAACTTTTCTCGTTCAAGTTTTTCGTGAATGCCATAGCCGCCCAGTTATCAGGTACTCGAGGCAAGATCATCCTCCCCCGCTGGAATCTATCTATGAATTTCTTGAGCAATTCTGTACTGCCTTGTTAACCTTAAAGATGTCTTTCATCCTTTTTACAACTTTTTGAGCTCTCGAATGTGCTTTTATAAATGAATCTGCAAGCTCAGCAAAAGAATCAATAGAAATTTCAGATAAAAGAGAATACCACGTTAACGCTTCTTTTGTGAATGTTTCGCCAAACTATTTAACCAAAACTAATTTGATTTCCTGCTTGGTTAAATCATTACCTTTCACGCCAGTAGTAAACGCAATTACATGATCTCGAGGGTCAGTTGTTCTATCATATTTGGGAATATCAGGCATTTTAAAATTTTTGGAAATTGGTAAAGGTGCTGCACTTGGCTTCCAGGGTTGCTGTGAATACTTGTCGATATGCACACCTTTGATCACGGGAGGTATGCCAGGTATTTGCTCTATACGATCATTTTTCTCCTTCAACTGCTTCTGTAAAGTTAGCACTAAACATTGTAAATTAGAATTGTTTGGTATACCTGACCCTCCATCTCGAGATTCATTGGGAATTTCTCCGCTTCCAGAGTTATCAAGCCTTGAATACGGGTTCTCCAAAGATGTTGTATTAACTAGTGGAGGAGTTGTGCTGCATTGGGTAATCCTCTAACAAAAGCCTGCAGTGCACTGTTCGCGTGTTCTGTAATCAATTTCTTTAGAGCATCCTGCTCCACGGTTTGGTCGTCTCCTACTGATCATCAGCGTGCGAAGCAGACTTTTTAGGTGAACTTCCATGGGATTGCTGAGGGGATCCCGTGGGTGTGTGGTGTGGTGAAGTTCCACCTTGTTGGTTCAGCTGGTTGTTCTCATTAATGGTTGACATACTTGGTCGTTAAAAATGAAGTTTGAAAAGTGAACAGATTATTAGATTTTCGGTAATGGAACCAATTTGTTTAACCCCAAAATAGATTTTCGGTCAAAGTCATATCTAGAAGAAATTGGGTTGCTGATAACCAAGATTTACTTCACTTTCCCAATAATTTAAGAATAAATCAAGGAATAGAAATAATTGACAAAGAAAATATGAAACATATTGATAATCACGCCTAAAATTGCGGTTTAGAACCTTGAGAATAAAGTAAAGAATAATTGCATAAATTTCAATAATTATTCGATGCCATTACAAATGAGGTTTTAGTCCTTATATAGGAGCATACAATTATAATGGTTCTCTTACTTAATTCGGGCTCACTAATGGTATTAATTGCCTTGATTGCCCGTTACCATATACAATTGCAACCGAAATATTTATGGCTAAAGATTTCTTGTAACCATATCGATTTTCCTTCCTTATTTATGATAGATTTGTGCTTCCCTTCTTAACAGCCTTTATTCATTACGTTCCCGTTTTGCCTTTTATAGCTGTCAGGTCCGGCTCTTTACTCAGTGTACCCCGTGGGTGTTCCTCCCGTGCTTTTTCCGCAGTCTTTAACTCATCTAATTAAGAACGTCGCTTGTCACTATATCGTTGGTCCACGTCCCATGCCATGTTACTTCGTTGATAGTTCACGTGTCATGCCTTTTTTCTACCCATACAAGTGCAAAATTATATGCTAGCTAGCTCAATATAATTGGAAAACGTATGTTCAATTTAAACACTAACGGTAGATTGTGGTTGATTTTTAAGTGTCCTGGCTAATTGTGTTACTTCTTTTACATTATGTAACACTGGAACTTTCTTCAAATACTTTTATGCACATGAGATTTCATAGATTTTTAGCTTGTTGTGTTAGGAGCCACAGAATATTACAACGATAATAACCACAGAAACATTTACAGGAACAAAGAAATGGATGATACTAAAATTTCCCATGAAAAGTCTTCTTCAACAAGAGAAAATCACAGCTGACAGAGAGTAAAATAGCATCATTCAATAGGAAACTAAAATTTACACTAGGAAAAAATAACATCATTTTAATAGGAAATTTTCACACATTTCAAAAGTTAGAGACTCTCAGGCCGTAGATCTAGCCAAAATATATTTGATTTTCTTGGCAAATATATGTTTGTTCATAAAATTTAAACATATTTTGGTAAATCCCAAAACCAGCTAAAGGCCCAAAATATTACTGTTACATTTTTTGAAAATTGCCCCAAACTTTTGTATTTTAAAAAGAGCCCATCATTTATTATTTTGTAACAATGCTGCTTCGTCTTATTGATCATCTGATAATGTATTATATAGCTCATTATAAAAATAATAATTTTGTACCAAATTTATTTATGTTCAGGACTATGATTTGCGGTAATATAATAAATGTTATTGATGAAGGTACTGCTGAGTATTTGTGATAGTTTTTAGAACTTGTGGGTATAAGACATCTTTTATATTTTTTCAAGAAAAAAAAGTGAAATATATTTTGAAAATTGATATCCAAACATATTTTCATCTTCAAACCAAAATTCACCTAAATCAAATTTTTCAAAATAAATTTGAGAATTTATGGCCAAATGCTATCTCAGTCGCCCAAATCGAAACCCACCTACTAATACAAGAATAAAGTGGTTTTTCAGAAATGGGATTTGGACCCACAACACAAGCTCACGTTGTGAGCAGTCATTCGTTTTATCGTCCAAGGTTATTCTTATTTTAAGTCAGCACTCAGCAGTGAATAGAAGCAGCGAAAAGTCGTCTTCTTTTTTTTCGGTGACGATGAGTGATGACCGTCCGCAAGTTTAACTTGACACGGGAATTAAGAAAGAAATAAAATAACCTGAAATCTATAATTTAAATAACTTTAATATTTGTATGGTTACAGACTTTGGCACTTGATGTCTTAATCATATTTTAATTTTTGTGTGGCGATAAAAGCTAGCTTTACTTTAAAAATAAAATGAGAAACTAGAATTAAGCTATTTTCAAAATATAGAAATATGTCATTCTTCTAAAAACTAACTAATAAAAAAGTAAATGTATAGATTCAAATTTGGACGACCACGACCACTACTGAGTGTAGCAAGGAACGAGGTCCTTACGATGAGGCATCCTTTGGTCGGCACGAAGGGCGACGACCAACATCGTGAGTAAACGCACAGGCATTTGTAGTAATGTAAGCATGATAGGGAACAGTAGGAATATGCTTTTCGAATATTCCTTGTGTGGTATCTTTTTTAGGTGAAAGGGGGATTTTCCCTTATAAATAAGAGGGAAAAACATTCTGTAAAAAAAGGGGATCTTATGGAGCTTTGGTTAAAAACATCCATTACAATATCTTTCTCTATTCAAGGTTACCATATTGACACTTAATCATTTGGTTTCGAGATATTAAGAAGCCTTATCCATCTTGTTCATCCCTTGCATCTCTCAATCTAGAGTTTATTATACTTAGCTGAGATTTACCTCTTCATCTTCTTTAATTGATTTAATCAAAAAGATCAATATCTTTTGGGTTAAACAATTTGGCGTCATCTGTAGGGATTTCTTTAGCTAAGATTTTAGTTTCATCTAGACTCCTGAAAGGGATAATCACCCCTTCCTAGCTTGGTACAAACCAACAATGGCAGGGAAAGGAGATGCAAGGCAAAAAGCAATAGTAGGCGTCACAAGCAACCTCCTGAACACCATCAACGAAGATAGCAAAGAGGATAACGAAAATGAAACACCAAACACCACACCCGGGGGAGACGCTTCACCTCCCCGGCACGAATGCGTGACTGCTTCGCGCGAGAGGGAAGCCTCCACATTTGCAACGGGAGAGGCACCACCAGCAGTAAGAAGACTGCTGGAAGAATGGCTAACAAGTACTCTAAACACCATACTTGATAAACCAGCCCAAAGGGATAACAGGAATGTTGCACATACAGATGTCACGATAAACGCTGATGAGCAAGACGCCCTCCGTACACGTAACACTTATGTTGCTAATGACGCAGGCAATGATACGCTTGCAGCCGTTTTAAAGAAAATGGATGAGATAGAAAATGAGAATAAGGCACTTCATGACCAAATAAAGGAACACCAAGAAAGGGTTGACAAAATACCAGGTGCTCCAAAGTTATTGCTGAAACGCGATGTTGGTCGATTCATCGAGCAACTATACAGTGAGGAAGCGCCCCCTTACGCAATACCAAAGAACTTCACAATGCCGCGCTACTTAAAGATATGTGATGGCACCACCGATCCAAAAGACCATATCATCCACTACCTTACAGCCGTAAAAGGTAACGATCTTTCAAAGGAGCAGGTACCATCGGTGCTATTGAAAAAGTTCGGCAAAACCCTAACACGGGAAGCCTTGACATAGTACTCTCAACTACCGGCACGCTCAATAGCAACGTTCGAGGAAATGGCAGACAAATTCGTCACTGCCCATACAAGAGACAAAAAGGTCGAAGCTAGGGTAAATGATATATTTGCCGTCAGACAGATGCACGGCGAGGGACTCAGGGACTTCTTAGCTCGGTTCAAAAGGGTGAGAATGAGCTTGCCGAATATGTCAGAAGGAATGGCAGTAGCAGCCCCCTTCAAGTTGGAGGGTGCTACAACCGCCAACTTGAGCAACAAAGAATAATGAACAGCTCCAGTGAGTGGCTTTGTAAAAACGTCGGCGAGCTGAGAAGTGGTAGGGACATGATGCAAGGAGATTAGGCCATCACCAAGTTTATTCTGAATAAAATGACAGTCTAATTCAATGTGCTTCGTCAGCTCATGAAAAACAGGGTTCTTCGCAATATGAATGGCCGCTTGGTTGTCACAAAACACAGGTACAACAGAAGATATAGCAACACCAAAATCAGATAAAAGGCGAACAACCCAAGTCAACTCCGCAACTACCTTACTAAGAGCTCGGTACTCAGCCTCATCAGAAGAAAGGGAGACAACTGGTTGCTTCTTAGCCTTCCAACCAATGAGAGAATCCCCCAAAATAATGCAAAACCCAGTGACTGATCGCCGAGTGTCTGGGCAAGCAGCCCAGTCACTGTCACCGAAGGCAGACAAAGAAAGGGATGGAGAATTGCCATAGAACACTCCAACATCAGAAGTACCTTTGAGATAGCGAAGTAAATACAAAGCAGCCTTCATGTGGGAAGTACAAGGGGCCTGCAGGAACTGGTTGAGATGTTGGACAGCAAGCAGAGGTCAGGCCTCGTGTGAGTCAAAAAATTCAACTTTCCCACCAAGCTTCTATAAGTGTCAGGAGAAGGCAGAGGGTCACCCATGGGAGCCTTGAATTTAGAGTTCAAATCCAAAGGACAAGTCACAGGAGACACCATATCACAATTGTATTCATGAAGTAGATCTCTGATATACTTACTTTGATGTAGTAATAATCCAGAAGGAAGATATGCCACTTATATGCCAAGAAAGTAGTTAAGAACACCCAGATCCTTGATTTTGAACTGATTGTCCAAGAAGAGTTTCAAAGCATAGATTTCTTCCAAATCATCACCAGTAAGTATTATATCATCCACATAAATGGCAAGAAGTACAGTTGAACCACCTGATCTTCTAATGAAAAGGGATTAGTCATTCAAAGAATGGAAGTAACCCCTAGAACACAAAGCATGAGACAGCTTGGCATACCATTGCCTAGATGCTTGTCTCAAACCATACAAAGATTTTTTAAGGTGACAAACCAAATTAGAAGACTGACCAGATGAAGTAACACTCTCAACAGACAAACTAGGGGGCAATTTCATGTAGACCTCCTCATCCAAGTCTCCATGCAAAAATGCATTATTTACATCAAGTTGAAACATAGACCAATTCCTTTTTACAGCCACAACAATGAGACATTTAACAGTAGAAAATTTGATGACTGGGGAAAAAGTTTCAGTAAAATCTACACCCTCCACCTGTGTATCACCCCTAACAACCAACCTAGCCTTATATCTTTCTATAGACCCATCAGCCTTACATTTTATCTTATATACCCATTTACAACCTATGGGTTTCTTGCCAGGAGGTAACTCAACAATGGACCAAGTATCATTAGCCTCAAGAGCCTCAAATTCCTTTCTCATGGCCTCTTGCCAAGCTGGAATAGAAGCTGCCTGATGATAAGAGTGGGGTTCCAGGCCAGCAATGCTAACTGAACTTTGAGAACATAAGGGAGAAGAACTGGAGCCACATAGAGAAGGAGGCAAACTGCAAACATACTGTTGAAGATGACTAGGAGTAACATGATTTCTGGAGGATCTCCTAACAGGAGCTGGAGACAGACTAGGGGCAATAGGAGGAGCAGGAGGAGGTTCAAGGATAGGGGCAGAGTGAGGAACAGACACAGGAGAAAGAATAGGAGAAGAAGAGGGAGAAGCAATAGGTGTTGAGGATGAGACATGATCAGGTTCATGAGAAGAGGTGTAATGAAAGTCATCAGAAAAGAAAGGAACAGAAGAAGAAGGTGATGTAGTAGTAACAGATTAAGGAGAGACTGAGGCAAAAGGAAAGATACCCTCATGAAACACTACATCTCTAGAGATAAAGGTTAGTTTAGAAGCTAGGTTGTAAAGTTTATAACCTTTCTTAGCCAAGGGATATCCCAGAAAAACACAAGGATCAGCTCTAGGTTGAAACTTGTCCTTGTGACACTTAGGATTTGTGGAGAACCACAAGCAACCAAGGTTCTAATATGAGCATATGAAGGGGGTTTCCCAAAGAGTAATTCAAAAGGAGTTTTATTGGCAAGCAACTTGAATGGGAATCTATTAATGAGGTAAGTGGTAGTGAGGACACAATTACCCCAAAATTTAATAGGTAACTTGGATTGAAAAAGTAAAGCTCTAAAGGTTTCCAACAAATGGCTATGCTTTCTTCGACTACCCCATTTTATTGTGGTGTGTGTGGACAAGATGTTTGGTGAATAATGCCATTGTCAACAAAGAATTTGCCAACAAGAGCACCAGACCCAAGTTCAAGAGCATTATCACTTCTAACAGTTTGAATGCAAGTTTGAAATTGTGTTTTGACCATGGCAACAAAAGCTTTAATCAGAGGAAAAGCATTACTTTTAGACCCCATAAGGTGAGTCCAAGTAGCTCTAGTGAAATCATCTACTATAGTCAAAAAATATTTGCACCCATTGTAGGTATGAGTGCTATATGGTCCCCAAGTATCCACATGGACAAGTTGGAAGGGACGAGAAGTTTTGATGGAGCTATTAGGAAAGGGTATTCTAGGTTGTCCAGCTAAGGGACAGATACAACAAGTAAAAGACAGTTTGGAGGAAAATTTGCATGGAATGGATGAAATATCCTTCATTCTGACAAAGGGAATATGCCCAACCTATTATGCCATAAAATCTCCATTTTATTCAAATCAGAGTGGTATGTACAATGATTATCAGTAACAATAGCAGCCAATGGAGAACGGTATTTACAATTGGAAGACATACAAGTAGAAGAACAAGTAGGAAAACTATTACAAGCAGCAGCAAGAACAGTAGACACTACTAGAAAAATGTTATTTTCTGACCGAAATTTGCGATTGAATATATAATGGTCGCTAATGCGACTAAATTTGCGACCGCGGTAGTCGAAGTATAATTTTAATTTTATTATCTATTTTTGTAAAATAATATTGACTGCTATTCCGACTAAAGTAGTGGGAGAACAACGCGAGAAATATCCCTCCTTTACATTTGCGACCAATTCAGTCGCAAAGTAAAAAGTCAAAAAATAGTTGACCAAATGAACTGACTGCGTCGGTCAGAAATATAAAATTTAAACAAAAAAATATATATATATATATATATATATTTGGCACTTTGTGACCGCGGTAGTCGGATACCCAAATTAAAAATTAGAGACCAGATTCCAATTTCCCCAATTTCTTTTTCCTCAATTCAGCGACCTCTCTCTCTCTCTATCTTTTTCCTCTCTACTTTATCTTCCACTGACCATCGACTGACGGAGGCAAATACTGGTTGGAGACGGCGGCAAACGGTAGTTGATGACGGCAGGCATCAGTGCGAAAATCTATAAAGTTCCCTCTTCTCGGTTAGTTCCTCTCTTTCTTATAACCTAGAAACTTTGTGGGTTTAGTCATATAGTAAAATTTCGAATTTCTTAACAAATCATGTCACTTGCATGTGTATATATCAGTTAAAGAAGTAAAAAACATATTGTAATTTTGCTTCCACCATACCTGTGCTTGAAATTCTTTTCAACCGAGCAAAAGAGTATAGCATGTGCCTTTTAATTTCATCGATTCCGTATGAAGTTTTCTTCCTTATTTAAGGTGAACTTTTGAAGCATTATTTCTATGTTTTCTCTTCAACATTAACATACAGAATTAGTGGAATGAATGTGTGAATTTGATTTTGCTTCTTTCAGCCGGCTCTGTACTCGAATTTTCTCTGAATTTCCAGAAAATTCATAGTATCTGTGAGTTAAAAACTTAAAGCTTTTTCTTATCTTGAATATATCGATTAAGCTTATGTTCATACCAATGTTCTGCAAATTAAGAAGAAGCTTCTAGTAACTTCATTGTTGTTGACCTCAACCTGTTGTTTTCTTGGAAACTGATTTCTGAGAATATGTTTATGGAGATGTGTTTAGGATGTATCTCAAAGCGTTTGATCTTATCTCAAAGTGTTTATCTTCACAAACTTGTAGTCGTACTTGAGAAGTAGTAGCTTAGTAGGAGAGCTTTAATTTGGTAGCTGTAGTTTCAGTTATAGAATATAGCTTTGGGTAAATTGTGATGGTATCAGTAATATTTATATATATTTTAGTGTTATGGATTTTAAACTCTATTATAGCAACAAATAAATTTTTAAAAAAAAGACAGAGTGATGCATGGGCCATATGGTGATAGCGGCGGAGCTAATATATATATATATATATATCTTAAGTCATGATCTGTGTCTCCACAAACAATTTTTGATAATTCATTTGCATAGGGAACATATTGTTGATATATAACACATAATGGTTGTTGAAGTCTTGAATATTATAGGATGGCCACAAAATATATTTATGTTGTTGAAAGAACCAATTTTTTTTATAAGTAAATTGTTTGGCATCATACTAAGTAATATATATTATTTTAAATATCTTGGATTTATTTGTGTAGATGGAGCTTGCATATCGTAGATAGATGTATAATCGGACTTATCCTAATCGTAGTGGATTGAGGGAGGAATTTATAGAAGGGGTTGCTGAATTTGTGGCTAAAGCGAAAACACTTCATGAATTTCTCAATGAAGGGATGATTAGGTGCCCTTGTGTCAAATGCAAGGGTGCAAAGTTATTACATCCAGATGTTGTTAAAGTTCATCTTTATAAAAAAGGATTTATGGAAAACTATTACGTGTGGACTATTCATGGAGAGGATGTTGCTAGTGTTGATAACGTCGATTTTTAAAAATTTTTTGGTAGCGAGGGTAGCCCATTAGCAGAGAATAATACTAAAAATTCTCGATTCAGTGAAATGGTTAGGGATGCTTTTGTGATGCACCCGGAGGCTCAGTCTGAACCAAATGAGGATGCTAAGCGCTTCTATGAACAATTACAGGAAGCAAGTCATCCATTGTATGAAGGCTCAATGCATTCTAAGTTGTCTGTCGCAGTTAGATTATTAAGTATTAAATCGGATTCAAGTATTTCTCAAGCGGGAATAGACTCTATCATTTGCCTTATGAATGAACTTAATCCGAATAAAATTGACCTACCCAAAGATTTCTACACAGCAAAGAAATTGGTTTCTAAGTTAGGACTTTCATCAGAGAGGATTGACTGTTGTGAGAAAGGTTGCATGTTATTCTATAAGGATGATGCAGCCTTAGAAAATTGCAAATTTTGTAACCAACCTCGTTACAAAAAAGTCATAAATTCAAAAAGCAAGAAGGTTCCAGTTAAGGCGATGCATTACTTACCCCTTATACCTAGGCTAAAGAGGTTGTATGCATCAATGAGCTCTGCTCCTCATATGAAACGGCACTATGAAAATAGAAGGCCACCTGGTATTCTGTGTCATCCGTCAGATGGAGAAGCATGGAAGCATTTTGATAGGGTGTTTCCGGATTTTGCTAGTGAACCAAGAAACATTAGGTTGGGTTTATGTGCAGACGGATTCACTCCCTTTTCCGTCTCTGCTGCACCATATTCATGTTGGCCAGTTTTTGTTACGCCGTATAATCTTCCTCCTGAGCTGTGTATGACAAGTCCATATTTGTTCCTAACTTGCATTGTTCCAGGTCCGCGCAATCCGAAAAGTTTGATTGATGTATACATGCAACCTTTAATTGACGAGTTAAAGTTATTGTGGCATGAAGGTGTGGAAACATATGATATATCAACTAAACAAAACTTCAGATTGCGTGCTGCTTTGATGTGGACTATAAATGATTTTCCTGCTTATGGAATGTTGTCCGGGTGGTCGACTGTAGGAAAGTTAGCTTGCCCAACTTGTATGGAAGACACAAAAGCATTCACGTTGAAACATGGAGGAAAGAATACATGGTTTGACTGCCACCGTCGATTCTTGCCTATAGATCACGAGTTTAGGAGAAATACTAGTGCATTTATGAAGAACCAAACTGATTTTGAGGAGCCACCGTCACCATTGTCGCCAGAAGAAATTTGGAACAGAGTTAGGTTTCTACCAAAGGTAACAGAGTCTCCAATGTCTAATAAGATACCTGGTTATGGTGTTACGCACAATTGGACTAAACAGAGCATATTTTGGGAGTTACCTTATTGGAAGCATAATCTTCTTCGGCATAATTTGGATGTCATGCATATCGAGAAAAACTTTTTTGACAACTTGTTTAATACAATAATGGATGTCAATAACAAGACAAAAGATAACTTGAAGGCTAGGATGGACTTAAAGGAATATTGTAGGCGAAGT
The DNA here is from genome assembly GCF_001879085.1 of Nicotiana attenuata. Lineage (NCBI taxonomy): Eukaryota > Viridiplantae > Streptophyta > Magnoliopsida > Solanales > Solanaceae > Nicotiana > Nicotiana attenuata. The sequence goes on along the minus strand of NW_017676170.1, from coordinate 2,646 downwards.
GAGTTATACCTGACATACTTGAACAACAAGATTCAGAAGCCCAAGGCCAGTTACACATTCACTTTGGATGAGAGAAGAGAGATTTGTGATTGGGTTAAGAATTTGAGGATGCCTGATGGATATGCGTCAAACTTATCCAGGTGTGTTGACATGAAAGAAGGGAAGTTGACGTCTATGAAGAGCCATGATTGTCACATTTTCCTCGAATCTTTGATGCCTATTGCATTCAAAGCCTTGCCTGATAGAATATGAAAACCCATTACTGAGATAAGTTTATTTTTCAAGGAGTTGTGTTCTAGCACATTAAAGGTGGAGAACTTAGCTTACATGGAGAGTAACATTTGCTTAACTTTAAACAAGCTGGCGAAAATTTTTCCTCTTGGGTTTTTTGTTGATCGGCTTAAAACTCTCCTTTATAAAGCTCGAGAGAAGAGCGAGAAGCCCGGTTGGATGCTAAAAGACTTTTGGGATAGACTTATTGTGATATGGGCTTCTGAAGAATTTAAGAAGAGGAGCAATGCTGCAAAGGCTGCCCGAGCCTCCAATACGGGTGGCTCATTGCACACTGGGGGTTCAATTAGTATGGAGACCCATCGAAGGAGAATGGTAACTTTCTTATTATATTTGTTTTGATTTTAACTAGATGCAATTGAACTTTATCTAACTTAATTTTTTTTTTGCAGGAAAAGGAAAAAGGGAGAGTTGTGACTTATGCTGAGGTCTTTGAGGACAAGCATTTGAAAAAGAAAAAGGATGGGACAACAGAATGGGTCGAGCTGCGTGCTGCAAGAGTATATGTAAGATCCTTCTATTTCCTTTTTGTCTCTTCTTCTTTCTTCTTCTACTTCTTTGAAGTGCTTAAAATTAAAGACAATGGAGATAGATTATTAAATTCAGAGTTAAAAGTTCTGTCTACCTGATAAACAATCGACACATAATCAATAGCCAGGATTACAAATGAGGATCTGGGGGGAATCATCTCCGGTTGCTCAAACTTACAAATCTGTAAGCCTGGGTAGTGCCAAGCCTGCTCGAAGCTAAGGCACGGCTCAAGGGACCACAAAATAAGAGAATATTAATGTTATATATGTTTCCAATGATAATAGCTTCTGTAACGAGTAGAGAAGAAGGCAATAGTCAGTAGGTAAAGATATGGTATTGTTGACGTGGAGTAGTACACGCCATAACCAATTGAAAAATAAGAACACGACAGATTGATTATTATTTTATTGTACGAGGTGAGAAGAATGGCTGGTGAAATAGTAGATGATCCACAAACATCATTATTGGCTGAGAGAAATGGAATCTTGAATTTTGTTATAGATTTTAATTTCTATCTGACTTGGTTTTTCTGATTTGGGTATGGTTCATTTGTGTAGTTCTATACTCTGATGATATTATTGGGAAAAAGGGAACAAAATGGAGTGCGGCGGCGCATATAATAACAGGGGTTATAGGGGCAGGGGTGTTATCACTCACTTTGCAATTAGTACTAGTTCTTACTTCTCATTCTGGAACTAAGAGTGAATTGAATTATTTTGTAAACAGAATTTTAATTGAGTAAAAATTGACTTTTCAACATGAGTATGGACTATCATTGCTACTTTAAACATTATTTGATCTGTGAATAGATACTGTAATTTACTAAGGACCAACAAAATGCTTTGCCAGAACACTTTGTTATAGTCGTCAGTAAGCCTGGGTAGTGCCAAGCCTGCTCGAAGCAAGGTTAAGATCGTTTGCATTTAGCCCTTCATTCAAAAGTTTAACGAGGCTCAAAAGATTTTATGAATGCAACTGTGAGCATATTCAGGTACTCTGTTTGGATAGCTGATGGACTACTTGATAATGGAATCTTGATACAAGTCCTAAGTTCTTTCGTGTTTCCGGCTTAAACTTTTGTTAAGTAGAGCGCCGGAGTATGGAGGTTGCTACCATGTTAAAACTAGGGTGGAAAATCTGTTCTTAGTTTTGGACTGGTTGAGTATTCCAAATGAGAGGATGAAAGTGCTTAGTTTGGTTGGAAAAATCTGTGCAAATATTGTGTTTACATTTTCTTGGTTTACTTACATAGATAGATTAGTTAGTGTGTACAGATTAGACCTCTATATACTACTTATCTGTGACAATGGATTGAACTTAGTATATATATATATATTTTTTTTAAAAGACTTTCATCTATACTTTATATATCTAGAGCTGGAAATAAATGAATCAAGTATAGCTGCCAACTTCAATGTACATCCTATATGTACTAGTAAACGAATTTTGAAGCTATCCAAACAGAGTACCAAAAGTTTCAAGAATAATCTTTGAGTTTTAAGCCCCTTGCAAGCTAATTCCAGTGTCTGTAAGTACTCTTTTTGGTGTAGAATTTCAGCGCCATAATTTGCTCTAAAAAGCATGGCATTGAAACGAGTAAAGGCGGATGGAACAACTTTGAGGATATGGAAGAGGAAAGATTCAGCATCAGCAAGCCTTGTAGGGTCTCCTTCAAATGCAAGAATTTCTAATTCTTCTTCTTTTGTTGGGGATATTCTGCCCAGTTTCTCTAGAGTTTCTATCCAGTTTTTACCTTGCACCATTTCCTTGTTTATGTGTGTGTTTGTACTTTTATAGATACATGCTTCATCAGAAAACTGTAAA
>NW_017676169.1:41532-50411 GCF_001879085.1 Nicotiana attenuata | reverse complement strand
GACCATTCAAGTTTTCTTTCTTTTTCTTTTCCTTTGTTTTTGCTTATTTTTGATGAAATTGAACCTATTGTGTTGAATATTAGTATGAGGAGCTAAAACCATTATTCTTGGGTCATGGGTAAAACATGAAAGTTGTTGTTTGACGTTTAATTCGACAAAGTTGGTTTGTCATATTGGATTGTTTATTTAATTCTGATTTTAATTATTTTGCTGAGTAGCTAACAGTGAAATACTATCTACGAATCTAAAGTTGAACTCGAAAGTGGGAACTTTAGATTGCATATAGAATTAAATAGAGCAGGTTCTTGAACCCGGGCCTCGGGGAACGGATTCGCAATTGGGATAGACATATACCCAATTGCCTTGCTTGGTTGGAATACAGGAATTGTAAGTGCGTTCTTGTTAATCTTAATTCCATAGACATATAGGCATTGAGTTAACTTGAATAGGCGATTAAGAACTCGACAGATTCTTATGAGTAATATAAACCCTGTCAATCAATAATCTAGATAAATCAATTAGTCGTTTTAAGCCAAGAACACAACACGATTGTTGACTAGCCCGTGACCCTGGAATATCTTCTCCTACTGTTTGTTACTTGAACTTGCTATTCGTTTGGTTAACTGCTCTAGTTAGATTATTTTTTGATAGTTAGGTAGTAAAACAATTACATCTCGATTTTGTGAAAAACCTCTTGGATATATAAAGTAATTGAGTTGAATCAGTCAACAGTTAATCATAAGTCTTCGTGGGAACGATACTGTACTCACTACTCTATTACTTGACGACCACGTGCACTTGCGTGAGTGTTTTGGTCGCAACAGAGCCGAGCGTCCTCGGTGGACATTTTGTGATAATGGAACCAGAACCTCTTATAATTCGTATGATTTATTGTTTGAAAGACCACTTGTTTTAAAAGAAGGAAATGCTTAGATTTATTAATTGATGAGAGGATTTTCAGTATTATTTCTTATTTTGAACTTGTTTCTATCTATGTACTTTGTGAATTAGAATATTGAACTTCATATTATCACATTATTGACCCTAGTAAGTGTCAAGTCGATCCCTCGTCACTACTTTTTCGAGGTTATACTAGATACTACTGGGTAGATATTGTTTATGTACTTATGCTATGCTTCTGTACTTAATTGTACAGGTTCTGAGGCAGGTGCATCTAGCTACCCGTCTAGTGCGCATTCTTGATAGTTGGCCGAGATTCCACGGTGAGCTGCTCCTTTCCGATGCCGTTCAGCAGCATGATGGAGTCTCTCTTTTGTTTTTGACTGTCTATTCTATTTCAGGAAGTAGGATAGCTATATTCTTTTGTATATTCTACTAGATGCCCATATACTTGTGACACCAGGTCTTGGCACACACATTAGTAGACTATTCTTTTGGAATGTAATCACTTAGTTATGACATCATTTGGTCACTTCGTTTAAAATTGCGTAAACTATTCATTATTATTGAATGTTATAAATTTAATCTAAGTATATGTTGGAAATGTTTTGGTAACATAAATGGAACCCACTAATTGGTTAAGTTTGGCTTGCCTAACCTCGGTGTTGGGTGCCATCGCAACCTAGATTGGAAATTTGGTCGTGACAGACCGTACAAGGCATTATTGCATGGGCCTAGTTGCACCCCCAACCCCCCTCCCCCAGCAAAAAAAGAAATTCCAAATGAAAGACCATCAAAATAGTGAGTTTTATGATTTGCATGGTTGCTGAAAGTCAAAGCTTATATAAGTGTCTGTCACTGTTTTATTCCTTCAAAAGACAGCTTTTGCTTCAGTTTATGGGATGTTTTGCTTTATATGTACGTATGTATGTGCTACGAGGAAATAATATTTAAATTAGAGGTAGATTCATGATTTGAAGTTTATGGATTTTTATAGCGAATCAAGTTAATATACAATAGCAAATGAGTTTACAGTTGAATATTTATAAATATTTAATAGATTTTAATATATATATGCAGAGTATATACAAAAACTCCAATATTCACGTGATCCCTTATGCTACATACTGGATTCGCCTCTGTGTCTAATCCAACTTGGATAAAAGTTTTCGAAAGGATTAAGAGAGTTGCACGCCCTAAGGATGTTACTATCCGTAAAAAATATCTATCCACCAAGCAATGGGATTCTCTAGTAGATGAGGATGAAAAGCCATTAACCAAGAAGCAAAGGTCAATGATATATCAACCTTTAGTTTTAACTTTTAACTTATATGTACGATTCATATTCCCCCATCGATCTTCATTTGAAGCTTATTCCCCTATCGCTCACCTAACTGGCCAAACTAAAAATAGTCGACGGATGTATTCAATATATATAAAACACGTATATATAACATATTTACAATCGTATATAATTAGTGTTTAATCTATATCAATTAGAAAAAATAAAGAGTGAATCTGATCACTTTCAAATTCATGTTAAAGAATAAAGTATAGTTCAGAGTACTAGCTAAGATCAACATATAATTTATTTTAATTTGTTGTGAATTCAAACATATTGTTTATGTACTCATGCTATACTTCTGTACTTAATTGTACAAGGTCTGAGGCAGGTGCATCTAGTTACCCGTCTGGTGCGCATTCTTGATAGATGGCCGAGATTCCACGGTGAGCTGCTCCTTTCCGATGCCGTTCAGCAACATGATGGAGTCTCTCTTTTGTTTTTGACTGTCTATTCTATTTCAGGCAGTAGGATAGATATATTCTTTTGTATATTCTACTAGATCCCATATACTTGTGACACCAGGTCTTGGCACACACATTAGTAGACTATTCTTTTGGAATGTAATCATTTAATTATGACATCATTTGGTCACTTCAGTTTCAAATTGCCTAAACTATTCATTATTATTGAATGTTATAAATTTAATCTAAGTAAATGTTGGAAATGTTTTGGTAACATAAATGGAACCCACTAGTTGGTTAAGTTAGGCTTGCCTAACCTCGGTGTTGGGCGCCATCGCGACCTAGATTGGAAATTGGGTCATGATAACATGGTATCGGAGCACTAGGTTCACGTAGGTCTCACGAGTCATGGGCAAACCTAATAGGGTCTTGCGGATCAGTACAAATACGTCTGTATCTATCTTCGAGAGGCTATAAGGTGTTAGGAAATCTACTCTTTATTCATCTCCTATCGTGCAGTTGATGGTACACTAAATTCCCTTCTCCTATTCTCTCACAGATGGTGAGGACGCGCACGGTAGATATTCCAGACCCAGGAGGAGCTGCTCCCCCGGTTGCTAGAGGCCGAGGCCGAGGCAGAGGCCGGGGAAGGGCAGCGGCCCGAGGTAGGGGACGAGTGCATCCCAGAGCTGCCCCAGTTGCACCACCGGCGGATCCTGCGGGGGATCCTATCATAGAGGAACAGGGCGAGGTGCCTGTAGCTGAGCCTACCCCGGCGGACTTCATGACGGCACCTGGTTTCCAGGAGGACATGGGCCGTATTTTGTGGTTCATGGTCACCATAACTCAGGCTGGTTTATTTCCAGCGGACCCAGCCACATCTCAGGCAGGAGGGGGAGCACAGACCCCTACTGCCCAGGCTCCTGGTCATGCTGCGGCAGTGTATCAGACTCCGGGTGCACTACCAGCAGATGGGGCTTAGCTAGTTGCTGCAGTGGTACCCGAGCCCAGACCGGCTGCGGACGGCGATCCGCAGAAGTTACTGGACAGATGGACTAGGCTACACCTTCACATCTTCGGAGGTGAGCGTCATGAGGATGCTCAGGATTTTATTGATAGGTGCAAGGATAGACTGCATAACATGACGATATTGGAGTCTCATGGGGTTGACTTCACTGCATTCCAGATGGAGGGTAGGCCCATAGATGGTGGCAGTCTTATGTTCTGGGCAGGCCAGCGTCTCCTCCCATTACTTGGGGTCAGTTCACACAGCTTTTCCTGGACAGGTATATCCTACCCTCTCAGAGGGAAGAGTTACGGTGCTAGTTCGAGCAGCTCGAGCAGGGTCAGGTGTCTGTGATCGACTATGAGGCGAGATTCTCTAAGTTGTCTCGCCATGCACTCATGATACTCCCTACGGATGCAGAGAGAGTGCGGAGATTTGTTGCACGGTTACACCCCAGTATTCGAGCTGGCATGGCCCGAGAGGTTGAGATGGGGACTGAGTATCAGCTAGTGGTGGAGATTGCTCGGAGGATTGAGGGATACCGGCAGATGGGTAGAGAGCAGTTGCAGCAGGATAAGAAGACCCGATTCTCTGGAGAGTTTAGAGGTGCCCCAGCTAGGGGAAGAGGTCACTTTGGGAGGGGTCAGCCCAGCAGGCCCCCATATTCAGCACCACCACCACCTCCTCGAGGTGCTCCAGTGAGGCCTTATTTTAGTGCAATGCTGGAGAGTTCATACTGCCCACCAGCTATTCAGGGTTCCTCCGGCGGGTATTCTGGTCATCCGGGTTCATCCGGTGCTCACTTTTGTGCTATGCCAGAGAGTTTATACCGCCCACCCGCCATTCAGGGTTCTTCTAGTGGGTGTACAGGCCAGCAGGCTCAGGCTTCAGGACAGCAGTCTATGGCACCGCGGGGTTGTTATGAGTGTGGGGATCCAGGTCACATGAAGAGATTTTGTCCCAGACTTCGGGGCAAGGCAGTACAGCAGGGTTATCAGCCTATGATTATAGCACCAGCCGTCCGGCCGCCCAAAGGTAGAGGACAGGCTGGCAGGGGCTGTCCTAGAGGTGGAGGCTAGACACGGGGAGGTCAATCAGCTATTGCTCAGCCCGGCGGAGGCCAGCCAGCCGGCGCTCCAGCCAGATTCTATGCTTTTTCGGCCAGACCAGATGTAGTGGCCTCAGTTATCGTGATCACAAGTACTATTTCTATCTGCGGTAGGGATGCTTCGGTATTGTTTGATACAGGGTCTAAATATTCATATGTGTCATCTCTGTTTGCTCATTTCCTAGATATTCCTCGTGAGTCCTTGTGTACTCCTGTCTATGTGTCCTGTGGGCGATTCTGTGGTTGTGGATCGGATCTACCGGTCCTGTGTGGTTACCTTCTGTGGTTACAAGACTAGAGTGGATCTCTTGTTACTTGACATGATCGACTTTGAGGTCATCTTGGGCATATATTGGTTATCTCCATATCACACCATCCTTGACTGTCATTCCAAGACTATTACTTTAGCGATGCCAGAGTTGTCGAGATTGGAGTGGAAGGGTTCCTCCTTTAGTTCATCGAGTCGGGTCATCTCTTTCTTGAAGGCTCGACATCAGGTCGTGAAGGGTTGTTTGGCGTATCTAGCATATGTTCGGGACACCACCGCAGAGACTGTGATGATTGACTCAGTTCCAGTAGTCCGGGAGTTTGCCGATGTGTTTCCTTTTGACCTTCCTGGCATGCCGTCGGATCGTGATATTTATTTCTATATTGACCTGGCTCCAGGCACCCAGCCTATATCTATCCCACCATACCGTATGGCTCCGAAAGAGTTGAAGGAGCAGCTTGAGGAGTTGTTAGCAAAGGGGTTTGTTAGACCGAGTGTGTCACCTTGGGGTGCACCAGTGTTATTTGTGAAGAAGAAGGATGGGACCATGCGGATACGCATTGATTACCGCCCGTTGAAAAAGGCTACCATCAAGAATAAGTACCTGTTGCCGCGCCTTGATGATTTGTTCGACCAGTTGCAGGGTGCTAGGGTATTCTCTAAGATCGACTTGAGATCAGGGTATCATCAGTTGAAGATTCAGGACTCATATGTTCCGAAGACTGCTTTTCGTACTAGATATGGCCATTATGAGTTTCTGGTGATGTCCTTTGGCTTGACTAATGCCCCAGTGGAGTTTATGGACTTGATGAACAGGGGCCTTATATTGATTCCTTTGTCATCGTCTTCATTGACGACATCTTGATATACTCACGTAGCTTGGGGGATCACGAACAACATTTGAGGTAGTGCTTCAGACCTTGCGAGAGCAGAAGCTATATGCTAAGTTCTCCAACTGCGAGTTTTGGCTAGAGTCAGTGGCATCCTTGGGGCATATTGGAGGGTATTAAGGTGGATCACAAGAAGATTGAGGCAGTTCAGACTTGTCCACGTCCTACTTCAGTGACCAAGATCAGGAGTTTCCTAGGGTTAGCAGGTTATTACCGTCGATTCGTGAAGGGCTTTTCATCTATTGCATCACCTCTAACTAGATTGACCCAGAAGGGTGCTCCTTTCCGTTGGTCCGATGATTGTGCGACGAGCTTTTAGAAGCTCAAGATAGCTTTGACTACAATACCATTTCTTGTGTTGCCTCTCGGTTCGGGGATGTATACGGTATATTGCGATGCTTCAAGCGTCAGCTTGGGATGTGTGTTAATGCAGGATGGGCGAGTTATTGCGTATGCTTCACGTCAGCTGAAGATTCATGAGAAGAATTACCCTCTGCACGACCTGGAGTTAGTAGCGATTGTCCATGCTCTTAAGATATGGAGGCATTATTTGTATGGGGTTTCCTGTGAGGTTTACACTGATCATTGCAGCTTGCAGCATTTGTTCAAACAGAGGGATCTTAATTTAAGGCAGCGTAGATGGCTTGAGTTACTAAAGGATTATGACATCACCATTCTTTATCATTCGGGCAAGGCAAATGTGGTCGCAGATGCCTTGAGTAGGAAAGTAGAGAGTATGGGTAGCTTGGCATTCATTTCAGCGGAGGAGAGGCCACTAGCTTTGGACATTCAGTCCTTGGCTAACAGACTTTTAAGGTTGGACATTTCAGAGCCCAGCCGAGTCCTTGCGTGTGTTGTTGCTCAGTCTTCAATATTGGGGCAGATCAAGGCTCGGCAGTTCGATGATCCACATTTGGCAGTTCTCAAAAAGATGGTGCTATAGGGTAGTGCCAAGGAGGTTTCTATTGGCAAGGATGGTGTTCTGCGACTCCAGGGTCGCCTATGTGTTCCTAATGTCGATGGCTTGAGAGAGAGGATTCTAGAGGAGGCACACAGTTCGCGGTATTCTATTCATCCAGGTGCCACGAAGATGTATCGTGACTTGAGGCAACATTATTGGTGTCGGCAGATGAAGAAAGACATAGTTGAGTATGTGGCTAGGTGTTTGAATTGCCAGAAGGTTAAGTATGAGCACCAGAGGCCAGGTGGCCTACTTCAGCAGATGCCCATACCTGAGTGGAAATGGGAGCGCATCACTATGGACTTCGTAGTTAGGTTACCGCGGACGTTGCGGAAGTTTGATGCAGTTTGGGTTATTGTCGACAGGTTGACCAAGTCGGTACACTTCATTCCAGTGGTGACTAATTATACTTCAGAGAGGTTGGCTCAGATCTACATTCGGGAGATAGTTCGGTTGCACGGTGTGCCTGTTTCCATTATATCAGATAGAGGCCCTCAGTTCACTTCCTATTTTTGGAGAGCTTTTCAGAGTGAGTTGGGGACCCATGTGGAGCTCAGCACAACATTCCATCCTCAGACCGACGGACAGTCGGAGCGGACAATTCAGATTTTAGAGGACATGCTTAGGGCATGTGTGATTGACTTTGGAGGATAGTGGGACCAGTTCTTGCCTTTGGCTGAGTTTGCTTACAGTAATAGTTATGAGTCCAGCATCGGGATGGCCCCATTTGAGGCTTTATACGGTTGGCGATGTCATTGTCCTATCGGGTGGTTTGAGCCTGGTGAGGCTAAGTTTTATGGTACAGATTTGGTGAAAGATGCCTTAGAGAAGGTAAAGTTTATTCAGGAATTTTTTCGAACAGCAAAGTCCAGACAGAAGAGTTACGCGGATCAGAAGGCGCGTGATGTATCATTCATGGTCGGCGAGAAGGTCCTCTTGAAAGTTTTGCCGATGAAAGGTATTATGAGATTCGGGAAGAAGGGAAAGTTGAGCCCAAGGTTTATTGGCCCATTTGAGGTGATGAGGCGAGTTAGGGAGGTTTCTTATGAGCTTGCTTTACCTCCAAGCCTATCAGGAGTTCATCCAATTTTTCACGTATGTATGCTTCGGAAGTATCACGCCGACTTGTCCCATGTGTTAGACTTCAGCACTATCTAGCTAGATGAGAGTTTGGGTTATGAGGAGGAGGCAATTGCCATTATTGATAGGTAGGAATGCCAGTTGAGATCCAAGAGGATTTCCGCGGTAAAGGTCTAGTGGAGGGGCCAACCAGTCGAGGAGGCGACCTGGGAGTCCGAGGAGGATATGCGGAGCAGATATCCCCATCTTTTCCCTAGCTCAAGTACTTTTCTATGTCCGTTCGAGGACGAACGTTTGTTTAAGAGGTGGAGAATGTAACGACCCAACTGGTCGTTTTTCCTTCTAGAACCCCGTTCCCCTAAATAAGACTTCCCGTACTTGCTTTAACTGATTTATGACTTGCGGGGATGGTTGGTTCGGATTTGGAAGAGTTTGGGTTGAAATCGGAACACTTAGTTCCTGAAGGTTGGCTTAAAAAGGCCAAGTTTGACTTCGGTCAACATTTCTAGTAAACGGACCCGGACTCGTATTTTGACGGTCCCAGAGGGTCCGTAGTAAAATATGGGACTTGGGCGTACGCCTGGAATCGAATTCTGAGGTCCCTAGCCCGAGTAATGAATTTTTGTTAAAAATTGTTAAGCTGAAAATCTAAGGATATAAAGAAATTGAATAATGTTTGATCATGTTGGTATCGGGCCCTTATGTTGGTTCCGGAGCCCGGTACAGGTCCAATATAACATTTAAGTCATGTCTGTGAATATGGTCAGAAACGGGACTGATTTGACGTGATTCGGATGTTCGGTTGTAAAAATAGGAATTTTAAATGTTCTTAAGGATTTCATGCGTTTTGGTGTTAAATTCGTAGTTTTAGATGTTATTTCGGCCGCTCGAGCAAGTTTGTACGATGTTGTTGGACTTGT
>NW_017676169.1:35445-38709 GCF_001879085.1 Nicotiana attenuata | reverse complement strand
GTATATATATATATATATATATATATATATATATATATATATATATACACTTAAGTGCGATTCATATTCCCCCATCGATCTTCATTTGTAGCTTATTCCCTTATCGCTCACCCAACTGGCTAAATTAGAAATAGTCGGCGAATATATTTAATATATATAAAACACGTATAACATATGTATAATTATATATAATTAGTATTTAATCTATATCAGTTAGGTAAAAACGTATTTACACCAATTATTTACACCTAATTAAACTAATAACCTTAAGGATAAAAAAATCAAATTGAAAATGCATATCACTTAACCATGATTAAGTGTTAAAAAGGTATATATGTGAGACAAATATCTTAACCATGGTTAACTGTTAACAAGGTATATATATGTAAAACAAATATTCTATATTCATTTGGTTAGTATAAATACCCGATATATTCTACTTTACCACGAAATATATGCGAGTGCATGTGTGTGCCTTTGTGCATGCATGTGTCCGCTGCTGCTCGCGTATGCAAAGAGTAGTTTTGCATGCCATTCTACACAAGTCTCATTTCATTTGGATTTATTTGTTTATATGGATTCTTCAACCCAATTGGCATGGAAAACCAAGCTCGTGCCATAATTTGTTCAATATATACACTAGTAGTACCTAAAACTTATGCCAATTTTACCTAAAAATTTCTCATATGAATAAGGGGGCTTTAAGATATATACTTTTTGTTGTTTTAGAATTGTTAAATCTTTTTTAAAAGAAATTAATTGTCACGATCCAATTCCCACCCGGTCGTGATGGCGCCTCTCGTGAAGACAAGGCCAGCCAACAGAAACAATCAACATTTGCTTTTAACATTTTCTTAGCATAAACAGGTTTAATCCATAAATACTGACTAATCACACGTGCGGAAATAAATGTAACATAACGGGAATCAACCATCCCAAACTCAGCCCGATGATCGGGGTATCACAAGTCACGAGCTGCTACAGAGTTGATGAAAAATATACTACATGTCTGGAAAACATAGTCTGAAGATGAATAAAATATGCAGAAGATAAGGAAGAAACGGGGCTGTGGACGTCGACAGCTACCTCGTCTCTCCCGGTCCGCCTGGTCTGGAAGGAAATCAGCGCTCAGGTACGAACTCAGCGGTGCCTGTCTCTGCACACATGGTGCAGGAAGTGATGTGAGTACTCTGACCCAGTGAGCAATAAAAATAAATAACGACTGAGAACATAAAATCCCACAAGGGCACAATTAATGCTATCTCAAGCAGCAACTTCAGAATAATAGTAGAAACCAGTGAAAAATAATAAGAAAAAAAACCTTTTTAAAAACAGTTAAACATCAATTACACTCAGTCAGTAAGTCAGCCATTGTTACCTGACCGGTCAGCCATTGTTACCTGACCAACGCGTACTCCAGTGTCATTGTTACCGCTGGTCAATCATAGTTACCTGACTGGTCAGTCATTGTTACCTGACCAATCACATTTAACAGTGTCATTGTTACCACTGTTCAATATTAAATCACTCTAGATGGGTACCCGCGCTCAATGTGGGTGTGCAGACTCCGGAGGGGCTCCTACAGCCCAAGCACTATCAACAAGGCCTGAAAGCCTGAACAGTATCAATACGAGGCCTGAAAGCCTCCTCACCTCACTCATCATGCCCTCACACAAGGCCCTCGGCCTTAATCAGTCCAGAAATAGTCAACAGCCCCTCGGGCAACAGTAAAGCAATAATACTCAGCTCAAACAATAGTTCAAATATCAGTTTAAAACTCCAAGTTGAGTAAATATGGCTGAGTTCAAGAAACAGTGTAAATCACATGGACTGAGTTCAAATAATATTTCTAACAGTGAGGAAAACAGTGATGATAGCTCATAAAGAGCTCAAACAGTCGGCAATAAGCCCCAAATATGGCAATGAGCCCAAATCATGGTGAAAACAACAAGTCATTGCTAATACGCGGTAAAATATTATTCGGACTTGACTAAGTCACAGTCCCCAATAGTAAATGACCCCGCGCTCGTCATGGAACGCGGGTCTCAACTCACCATAGCACCAAGTTGTGCAAATCCGGGTTTCAAACCCTCAAAACATCATTTAAAGTCATTACTCACCTCTAGCCGGCCGATAACCTAGCTCGCCAAGCCTTTCCCTCTCGAATCGACCTCCTCGCGCGTAGGATCTGACCAAAACCACAAAGTATACGTCACAATAGGCTAACAAATCGTAACCCAATCGAAATGACTCGAAAAACAACCAAAATCACTAAGTTGGCAAAACCCGAGCCCCGGGCCCACTTCTCGAAAAATTATGAAATTTGCAGCACCGGATTCCTCGTCTCGCCACGAGTCAATACATATCAAACTCATCAAAATCGGAGTTCAAATGCCCCTCCAAATCCAAATTTTTTCATTCCAAAATGTAAGCCCTAGTTCTTCCAATTTTTCCCAATTTTTCCAAGAATTAAAAGTAGATTCTTCAAATAAATGATATTTCTAGACCATAGGACTTACCTCCAATTACTTCCCCATCAAAATCCTCTAAAAATCGCGTCAATAGCTCCCAAGCTCGCTCAACAATGGAGGAAAAATGGTGGAGCTCGCGGATGAATTAAACCCCCTTTAAACCTTCTGCCAACAGTCTTTTTTTCGCTTCTGCGGTCCCGCTACCGCTTATGCGGGACCGCTTCTGCGGCCAAATGACCGCTTATGCGGTTTTTCATTAATTACACAGCTTCCGCTTTTGCGATTCACTATCCGCTTTTGCGGATCTCCCAAGACCGCTTCTGTGGTAAAAAACGCGCTCCTGCGGACCCGCTAATGCGGAAAGGGTCCGCTAATGCGAAACTCTTCACTCAAGCACCAAAATCGCTTCTGCGCCCTTATACCCGCTTCTGCGGAACCGCTTCTGCGGTCCATTTCCGCAGAAGCGGAAATACCAGATGACAGCAATTTGCAGACCTGCTACAACTTCAAAAACTCTCGTTTAACCACTTAAATTCACCCCCGAGGCCCCCGGGACCTCAACCAAAAGCACCAACCCATCCTAAAACCTTATTCAAACTTGTTCCAATTCTCAAAACACGTCAAACAACGCTAAAACCATTAAATCACATCGGATTCAAGCCTAAGTTTCTTAAAAACTTCCGAAACTCACATTCGATCAAAAACCCAACCAAACGACGTCCAAATGACCTGAAATTTTACCCGCACATCCAAAATCACCTAACGAAGCTACTGCAACTCTCGGAATTCCATT
>NW_017676169.1:0-35420 GCF_001879085.1 Nicotiana attenuata | reverse complement strand
AATCCGACCCCCCGAATCAAAGATACTTACCTACCACCAACCGAAATTCGCCAAAATTCATCATTCGCCAATTCAAGCCTAACTCTACACTGGACCTCCAAATTCAATTCCAATCACACTCCAGAGTCACAAATCATCCCCCGAAGCTAACCGAATCATCGGAATTCACATCCGAGCCCTCTAACTACATAGTCAACTTCCGGTTGACTTTTCAAAACAAGCTTCCTTCTAAGAGGCTAAGTGACTCATTTCCAACTAAAACCAATCCAATTCCATCCGATCACCTCAAATACCAATACTAAAATGCAGGTGGAACATAATATGGGACAACGGGGCGGTAACTCACGTGACGACGGGACCGGATCGTCACAGAAGTAGACTTAGAAGCTTTTGATGAATCTGATCAATGAAAAATGAAGAATGACTTCAGTGCAAGATGAAGAAATATCTTTCTGATGAGTTTTATGAAATTGAGGGATGATGACTGGTTGTAATTTCAACTATGTTCTTTAAGATAATTTTGCCTATTTCAATCGCTTTCTTCACAGAAATATTTCTCACCTTGCCGAAATGGTTAATTTCTTTTCTTTTCTCTAATTTCTTAATAATTTTTGCTTTCAATTGATTTGTTTCTCTCGGTTTCTGAAATATTTGTCCTTTTCTTGTAATTTTGCTTCTGTCACTTACGACTAGTCCAATAATATAATTTTTTTTAATGTGTTGCAGCATATAATGATGACGGATGTGCATGTTTCTAATGATGAGGGAAACATTTGATGTAAGCAAACGGCACCGCCAGGTAAGTTAATTTATTTGTTAAAATTCTGGCCTATAAAATCTCTAGCTTGTTATAGTTAATGTTTCTATACATCTAAATATTTTCATATATAGCTTGAAGGTAAAAAGAGAAAAGGAAGAGGGAAGACAAACAGGCCTTTCAATCCAAAAGAAACGCAAAGATAGTGACAATGGAAAGTAGAAGGTGATTATTCCACCAGATCGAACTGTAACAGTAGGTCCTGGAGCTAATGATTCATTACTGAGCTCTCTGTTAATGTTATGCATAATTGTTAGGGCATGATGTCAAGAATGGAAGGAAGTTCCTGATATAGCAAAAGATAGGATTGTTGCTCATATGCTGGTAATTCACTCTATTCCCTTAGAATATTCTTGTTGGTTTAGTAAACATAAGCAAACTCTCAATGTAAGTATACAAATATAGGAAGCTGACTCTGAAACAGTCCTCGGTTCATTGGCAGACCAATCACAACTCTATTTAAGTAAGCTCACTTAGGTTGTTCTGAATTCAGGACTCCTTCCAATCCAGACACACAACACAATCGAGATACTATCGCTTAAAACATCTAATAATTTATATAGATATCGTCGTAGTAGGCTCCATGATCATTTCAAAAAAATATGCTACAAAGGAGGAACACTTGCAAACATGCCAACCGATGTTGTGAGGAAGCTGAATGGAAATTCTTGGTTGAATATTTCGATTCTGATACTTTTAAGGTTAATTTAATTAGGAAATACGCCACAAATTAAATTGATTTAAACTTTGTAAATTATTTATTTCTTATCAACTTCTTATAATTCATCAAGAAAAATATTTAACATTCAAATTCAATACAGGATGAATGAGTGATCGAAACAAAACCAATAAGGCAAAAACAAGAAATGAAATCATTTTTTCGGCAGAAAATCCTTCCAATGGATATCTTTTGAACAGGTAACATATATCTTATTTTGACGAATTTGGGTTATTTTTAATTTTATAACATAATTTGATTTTTTATGGTAGAGAGATACAGGCACTGGAAAAGAGCCAAACTTGCAGAAACTTTGGGAATTGACTCACATGAAGAATGCACATTGGGTTAATGATCATCTGCTGAGTTACCATGTACGTGCGAGACTATTATCCTTATTCCTAGAATGTGAGTCCGTAGAATAAATATTAAAAGTTAAAGCCTATATAATTTTTGTAGGATAAGGTGAAAGAATATATTGCTGAACAAATTCAAGAAATTGAAGAAGTAACTGATTTGACCCAGTTTGTTAATTGCTGCATTCGTGAAGTTGTTGGAGAACCGTCAAGTTATTGCCTGGTGGTCAAGGTTCCGGGAGTTAATTCAACAAGTAGGAGATCCATGAATGAAAATTCAAGAGAAACTACAAGCACAACAAAAAGAGGCAGAAGAAGAGCGTCGTAAACGAGAGAGTGTAGAATGCCAGCTAAAGGAAGTAAGATTAAGCTTGAGGAAGACGGAAAAATCGAAGAACGCCATAATGCGTGACCAAAAACTATTGAAAGAGAGCATGGTGGCACTAGCATCACATATACTAAGTAATAAGGTATTTCAATTACTTGCTTTTGGTCCTAAAAATATTTCGTTCAAAGTACACACAATAAGTGTAGCATCACTTCCTCTTTTGTGGTATATCTTTTCCATTCTCTACGGCTTGAATTGGTGATGGTGGTGGTACTGCTGATGTTTCTGCATCTTGCAATATTATTGGTGTACAAATATTCCTTGTTAGAACCTCTTAATTCATATACTGAATCTCTTATTCTTTCTGCAAAAAATAAATCAGTGACCGGCATTTTATTTCTTATAGGTAACATATACTAAGTGTACAAAAGCCTATATTTCCACACTCTACAGCTGAAATCTGAATGCTGTTTGGTTAAAAAAAAAAGACTAACTAGTATATCACGACTATACAAAATTAGCCGCGTAGAAACCGAGTTAGCATACGATAAAAGACCGAAGTTAATATGTGTTGCAGGCATACTGAATGTCCACAATCTCAATGATGTTTGCTGAATTTATAGATGTTTTTGGTGTTATTTTGTTGGTTTTGTTTCAATGTGGTTGTGATAGTGGTTACTGTGAAGTGTTAACAATGTGATATTTATGGGCATCATGGCCTATTACGTACTATTTACCTATTTATCTCTTGAATTTTCGAGAAATTCAGTCTAGGCTTAATAACTGCTGGCAGCAGTTGTTATGCAATGCTGATACAGTCGACATGTCAGTTGATTGTTTTTTGTCTTGGGACAATTAGGGTTTTGCTTCTCTCAAATGTGGTATTAAAATTGTAAATATGAATCGTCTGGGCTGACATTTTCATTGTCTTGTGTCGTGATCGGTACAACGGATGATTCTATGCCTATGATTGAACATGTGAATGATTCTACACCCTCTGTTTAAAACAAGAATTAATAACAAAGAGACAGAGAAAAAGAAAACTCTTTGATTATGGAACAAAGATATTAAAGTGAAAGGGAATTACCGTACAAGCCATCTGCAAGTGCTTGTTGCCGTTTGTGTTTGTCTCAGGGTAACTGGGGGTGAAAGGATACAGGTATATTCTGCAGTGATTCATAATAGCACTGCCTAAAAAACTAGTGCACGACCAATCATCCTTAAGCCAATAGTGAAAAATATGCAAGTCCACGTTTATATTATGAATTAAAAAATTTGACCCAGTGCATCCTTATCTTGTCATGGTTTACGATTAAGCCAGTATAAATAAACCATGACAAGATAAGGAAAATGGATGAAAGTTATATTTTCAAATAGTTGCTGAATGCAGTAGGCAGTAGGCTGGGATCCCTATATAAAGGGTATATTAAAGATAGTCGAATCCATAAATTACTCTTGTCGCACTATCTTTGTTTCTTCCTCGTTCCTATAATCTTCATTTCCATTTGATTTGTACAACAAATTAAGTTATGTAGTTTTATTATGTTTAACAGAATGGAGTTCCTGCTACAATTCTCTATATTTTTTCTAATTTAAGTGGTTCGGATGGTGCAAGTTGTCAATGACTTATGGATTGACATCACGGTAAGAAAACTCTGTCTAACTCTTGTAAAAGTAAATTCCTTGGTTGATATTGTTCGCTGTCATATTTTTATTCTTCTCAATTCAAAAAGAAAAGTTGCTTGATCTTGGACCTTTGAAAGGTGATGTGCTTGTTCTTAGGCTTTATAGTTTTCTGTTGCAACTTTTTTGGTTCTCAGTCATATCATATCAAAATGAAAAGTTATTTGATCTTAGGCTTTTAAAAGATTCTAGACTAAAGTTTAAAAACAGAATATCTTGTACTTTGGAGAAAAAAAAGTAAAAGAAAATAAAGAAGCCATATCTAATGTGATTTTTGTGGCGATATGCAAAATATATAGTACCATAGTTAGTGCTCTTCTTCTATATTCTGGCTCTCACGATGAAGCCTCTCAGTTTTTCTGATTCTAGCAAAGTAGTGTACAGTAAGAAGGTCTAATACCACCACTGTTAACTAGTCTACTAGCTTATGGGGTAGTTCAAACATGCGGACAAGCTTACTAATAACGAAGTATATTACTAGAAACCGAAACATATGTTCTGAAGATAGCATTCCCGCTCCCACCATGGCCATGAAGTCAAGGAGCATCTATGGATACTAATAGTTTCTCTACTGGTGAGGCACAATTGTGTAATATCTCTGTCAAGAAAAGTTGCTATAAAGGATAACATCCTCAGTCAAAAATTTGATTATTTAACAGTAAATACCATATTACAATGTAGGGTTAAAGAATATTTTTCTCTCTCTATTATCGGTTATAGGCTTGTAAAAAGGGATCAACTACTATTACTATGTGGTTAACCCTAACAACATTCTCTTAAATAACCATCGCCAGACAATGGATTCACTCATTCTTGCTCATTTCTTTGTCTCATTCTCTCTTTTCATTCAATACTTGTGTACTTTATAGTTTTTATTTATAAGGATATAACTATAACTTTATTCTTTTGTAGGATGAGCATGAGTAAACCAATATAGATGGCAATATGGTTCATGGATGTACAAGCTACTGGAAGAAATTATTTTGAAGTTGTTATTTGATTAGAAATTATGACTCTAGAGATGTTCTTGTTTCTTTTTTTAAGTAAAAACATATGTTTTAGTGGTAGGTTTTGAAAGTATGTAAATAATTGTGCTTCAGTTGTAGTGACTTTTGCAAATATAATATCAAATATTAATTTTTATATATATCATTGTGATGTTTTAAAAGATTAAAATATGAATTATTTATGTAGCCACTACATATTTGTTGTTGTTAGTTGTACTCGTTTACAAAAAAGTAGTAATAATTGTTGGCAAAAAGTGATTTTATGGCCACAACATATACTTGTTGCTAAAGTCTTTATAACAGATATTAACTACCCTCCTCCCGCCAATTTTTTTTGCACAAGTATTTTTGTTGCGAAAAATAATAATCTATCGAAATAATAATTATTGGTTTCAATATTTTCGTAATCCATTGAATTGGACGCAAAAAATAATTTATTGCAAACAACTTTCTTTGTTGCGTTACGGCAACTTATGTGCAACAAACATCTTTTGTTGTTGCAGAAAACTCTTTTCCCATCAGCATTTATTCGCACACGACACTGCCAACAACTTTTCTGTTGTTTGCCAAAAAGTACTTTTTGCAACAATAATTCAATATATGCAACGAACTAATTTGTTGGCAAAATTAATACTTCTTGTAGTGCGAGACCCTGTTGACCGCAAGAATCTTCTTGAAAAAATTAACATCCGAGGGTGATGCCCCCCCGTCCCAAGTAGTTCGAAGGTTTGATGTGTAAGAAGCCTCGGATACTGTTGATATTTGTCCCCAGGTTAGCCACATATAATTGTTTCCTAGTTTAAACTCGCGGAACAACATCTCATTTGGGACAAACCGATCAGTAAGGGAAAAAGAGCTCAAACTCATGCTTTTAAACCTGAAGTCTTTGTGTCTTCCTGTAATGCACCAGCAGTAGCTAAGTACATTCTTGCAAAAACAGTAGAGGCAGGGACATCTCGTGAAGATTTAGGTGGCCCCTTATCTAACTTTAAAGCATCTTCTATAGGAAAAACTGGGGCTGTAGTATTTGGTGCTGTTGAATCTTCAATAACACCAGCAGCAGTGCTCCTAACCACTTCACAATTTGAAACAGCTGCAGCATCAGTACTCAGAACCCCTTCACGAATCAAAACCATTGCATCATTAGTGTCTTTTCCAAGAACTGTTCCATTGCATCATTGTATATGTTATGTTTACTATACATCTAAATATTTTCATATATAGCTGAAGGTAAAAAGAGAAAAGGAAGAGGGAAGACAACAGGACTTTCAATCCAAAAGAAACGCAAAGATAGTGACAATGGAAAGTAGAAGGTGATTATTCCACCAGATCGAACTGTAACAGTAGGTCCTGGAGCTAATGATTTCATTACTGAGCTCTCTGTTAATGTTATGCATAATGTTAAGCATGATGTCAAGAATTGGAAGGAAGTTCCTGATATAGCAAAAGATAGGATTGTTGCTCATATGCTGGTAATTCACTCTGTTCCCTTAGAATTTTCTTGTTGGTTTAGTAAACATAAGCAAACTCTCAATGTAAGTATACAAATATAGAGAAGTTGACTCTGAAACAGTCCTCGGTTCATTGGCAGACAATCACAACTCTATTTTAAGTAAGCTCACTTAGGTTTGTTCTGAATTCAGGACTCCTTCCAACTTCCAGACACACAACACAATCGAGATACTATCCTTAAAACAGCTAATAATTTATATAGATATCGTCGTAGTAGGCTCCATGATCATTTCAAAAAATATGCTACAAAGGAGGAACACTTGCAAAACATGCCAACCGATGTTAGTGAAGCTGAATGGAAATTCTTGGTTGAATATTTCGATTCTGATACTTTTAAGGTAATTAATTAGGAATACGCCAAAATTAAATTGATTTAACTTTGTAAATTATTTATTTTCTTATTCTACTTCTTATAATTCATCAAGAAAAATATTTACAAATTCAAATTCAATACAGAGAATGAGTGATCGAAACAAAACCAATAAGGCAAAACAAGAAATGAATCATATTTTCGGCAGAAAATCCTTCCAGGCAATATCTTTTGAACAGGTAACATATATCTTTATTTTGACGAATTTTGGTTATTTTTAATTTTATAACATAATTTGATTTATTTTGGTAGAGAGATACAAGCACTGGAAAAGAGCCAAACTTGCAGAAACTTTGGGAATTGACTCACATGAAGAATGGACATTGGGTTAATGATGCATCTGCTGAGTTACATGTACGTGCGAGACTGTTATCCTTATTCCTAGAATGTGAGTCCGTAGAAATAAATATTAAAAGTTAAAGCCTATATAATTTTTTGTAGGATAAGGTGAAAGAATATATTGCTGAACAAATTCAAGAAATTGAAGAAGATACTGATTTGGACCCAGTTGTTAATGCTGCATTTGTGAAAGTTGTTGGAGAACCGTCAAGTTATTGCCGTGGTCAAGGTTCGGGAGTTAATTCAACAAGTAGGAGATCCATGAATAAAATTCAAGAGAAACTACAAGCACAACAAAAAGAGGCAGAAGAAGAGCGTCGTAAACGAGAGAGTGTAGAATGCCAGCTAAAGGAAGTAAAGATTAAGCTTGAGGAAGAGCGGAAAAATCGAGAAGCCATAATGCGTGACCAAAAACTATTGAAAGAGAGCATGTTGGCACTAGCATCACATATACTAAGTAATAAGGTATTTCAATTACTTGCTTTTGGTCCTAAAATATTTCGTTCAAAGTACACAACAATAAAAGTGGTAGCATCACTTTCCTCTTTTGTGGTATTCTTTTCATTCTCTACGGCTTGAATTGGTGATGGTGGTGGTACTGCTGATGTTTCTGCATCTTGCAATATTATTAAGTGTACAAAAATATTCCTTGTAGAACCTCTTAATTCATTAACTGAATCTCTTATTCTCTTCTGCAAAAAAATAAATAAGACCGGCATTTTATTTCTTATAGGTAAACAATATCAAGTGTACAAAAAGCTATATTTCCACACTCTACAGCTGAAATCTTGAATGCTGTTTGGTTAAAAAAAAAAGCTAACTAGTATACACGACTATACAAAATTAGCCGGCGTAGAAACCGAGTTAGCATACGATAAAAGACCTGAAGTTAATATGTGTTGCAGCATACTGAATGTCCACAATCTCAATGATGTTTGCTGAATTTATAGATGGTTTTGGTGTTATTTTGTTGGTTTTGTTTCATGTGGTTGTGATAGTGGTTACTGTGAAGTGTTAACAATGTGATATTTATGGGCATCATGGCCTATTTACGTACTATTTACCTATTTATCTCTTGAAAATTTCGAGAATTCAGTCTAGCTTAATAACTGCTGGCAGCAGTTGTTATGCAATGCTGATACAGTCGACATGTCAGTTGATGTTTTTGTCTTGGGACAATAGGGTCATTGCTTCTCTCAAATGTGGTATAAAATTGTAAAATAGAACTCGTCTGGGCTGACATTTTCATTGTCTTGTGTCGTGATACGGTTACAACGGATGATTCTATGCCCTATGATTGAACAGTGAATGATTCTACACCCTCTGTTTAAACAGAATTAAACAAAGAGACAGAGAAAAGAAAACTCTTTGATTATGGAACCAAAGATATTAAAGTGAAAGGGAATTACCGTACAAGCATCTGCAAGTGCTTGTTGCCTTTGTTGTCTCAGGGTAACTGGGGGTGAAAGGATACAGGTATATCTGCAGTGATTCATAATAGCACTGCTAAAAACTAGTGCACGACCATCATCCTTAAAGCCAATAGTGAAAATATGCAAGTCCACGTTATGATTATAGAATTAAAAAATTTGACCCAGTGCATCCTTATCTTGTCATGGTTTACGATTAAGCAGTATAATAAACCATGACAAGATAAGGAAAATGGATGAAAGTTATATTTTCAAATAGTTGCTGAATGCAGTAGGCAGTAGGCTTGGGATCCCTGATATAAAGGGATATTAAAGATAGTCGAATCCATAAATTACTCTTGTCGCACTATCTTTGTTTCTTCCTCGTTCCTATATCATTCATTTCCATTGATTTGTACAACAAATTAAGTTATGTAGTTTTATTATGTTTAACAGAATGGAGTTCCTGCTACAATTCTCTATATTTTTTCTAATTTAAGTGGTTCGGATGGTGCAAGTTGTTCAAGACTTATGGATGACATCACGGTAAGAAAACTCTGTCTAACTCTTGTAAAAGTAAATTCCTTGGTTGATATTGTTCGCTGTCATATTTTTATTCTTCTCAATTCAAAAAGAAAAGTTGCTTGATCTTGGACCTTTGAAAGGTGATGTGCTTGTTCTTAGGCTTTATAGTTTTCTGTTGCAACTTTTTTGGTTCTCAGTCATATCATATCAAAATGAAAAGTTATTTGATCTTAGGCTTTTAAAAGATTCTAGACTAAAGTTATAAACAGAGAATATCTTGTACTTTGGAGAAAAAAAAGTAAAAGAAAATAAAGAAGCCATATCTAATGTGATTTTGTGGCGATATGCAAAATATATAGTACATAGTTAGTGCTCTTCTTCTATATTCTGGGCTCACGATGAAGCCTCTCAGTTTTCTGATTCTAGCAAAGTAGTGTACATTAAGAAGGTCTAATACCACCACTGTTAACTAGTCTACTAGCTTATGGGTAGTCAAAACATGCGGACAAGCTTAACTAATAACGAAGTATATTACTAGAAACCGAACATATGTCTGAAGATAGCATTCCCGCTCCCACCCATGGCCATGAAGTCAAGGAGCATCTATGGATACTAATAGTTTCTCTACTGGTGAGCACAATTGTGTAATATCTGTCAAGAAAAGTTGCTATAAAGGATAACATCCTCAGTCAAAATTTGATTATTTAACAGTAAATACCATATTACAATGTAGGGTTGAAGAATATTTTTCTCTCTTCTATATCGGTTATAGGCTTGTAAAAATGGATCAACTACTATTACTATGTGGTTAACCTAACAACATTCTCTTAAATAACCATCGGCCAGACAATGGATTCACTCATTCTTGCTCATTTCTTTGTCTTATTCTCTCTTTTCATTCATACTTGTGTACTTTATAGTTTTTATTTATAAAGGATATAACTATACTTTATATTCTTTTGTAGGATGAGCATGAGTAAACCAATATAGATGGCAATATGGTTCATGGATGTACAAGCTACTGGAAGAAAATTTACTTTTGAAGTTGTTATTTGATTAGAAATTATGACTCTAGAGATGTTCTTGTTCTTTTTTTAAGTAAAAACATATGTTTTAGTGGTAGGTTTTGAAAGTATGTAAATACATTGTGCTTCAGTTGTAGTGACTTTTGCAAATATATATCAAATATTAATTTTTATATATACATTTGTGATGTTTTAAAAGATTAAAATATGAATTATTTATGTAGCCACTACATATTTGTTGTTGTTAGTTGTACAACAAAAAATGTAATATTGTTGGCAAAAAGTGATTTTATGGCCACAACAATACTTGTTGCTAAAAGTCTTTATAACAGATTATTAACTACCCTCCCGCCAATTTTTTTGCCACAAGTAATATTGTTGCGAAAAATAATAATCTATCGAAATAATAATTATTGTTTCTAAATATTTTCGTAATCCATAATTGTGTGACCAAAAAATAATTTATTGCAACAACTTTCTTTGTTGCGTTACGGCAACTTTGTGCAACAACATCTTTTGTTGTTGCAAAAACTTTTCCCATCAGCATTTATTGCAACGACATGCAACAACTTTTCTGTTGTTGCCAAAAGTACTTTTTGCAACAATATTCAATATATGGCAACGAACTAATTTGTGGCAAATTTCATACTTTCTTGTAGTGCGAGACCCTGTTGACCGAAGAATCTTCCTTGAAAACATAACATCCGAGGGTGATGCCCCCCCCCCCCAATATTCGAGGTTGATTGTAAAGAAGCCTCGGATACTGTTGAATTGTCCCCAGGTAGCACATATAATTGTTTCCTAGTTAAAAACCTCGCCGGAAAAACTCATTTGGGACAAAACCCGATCTAAGGGAAAAAGAGTGCAACTCATGCTTTTAAACCTGAAGTCTTTGTGTTGAAGATTTTCCCGCTGTCTTTGATCGAACACCTACAATAGGTTAGTATAAAATATAGATGAAAAAGGGAGAGAGTCATACCTTAGCAATATTATTGTTTGAGGAGTGATATGTTCCAGTTATTTGGCAGTTGTTTGTCGTTCATCATCCCAAGCTTGTAAGATCCCTTTCCGATGACACCGAGGACCTGATATGGTCCTTCCCAATTTGGGCCGAGTTTCCCCTCATTTGGATCTCGAGTATTGAGGGTGACTTTCCTCAGAACTAAGTCCCTTATTTTGAAGTGTCGAAGATTAGCTCTTCGATTATAGTATCTTTCGATTCGCTGTTTCTGGGCGGCCATTCGAACGAGGGAGGCTTCCTGTTTTTTGTCTAACAATTCGAGGCTTGTGCTCATGGCCTCGTGATTTGATTCTTCTGTTGTGTATCGAAACCTGACGTTTGGTTCCCCGACTTCGACCGGTATCAGAGCTTCAACGCCGTACACCAAGGAGAATGGTGTTGCCCCCGTACTGGATTTTGTCGTTGTCTGATATGCCCAAAGCACTTCGGGAAAAATTTCTCTCTATTTCCCCTTAGCGTCGTTCAACCTCTTCTTTAGGTTTTGAATGATTGTTTTGTTCGTTGATTCGACCTGTCCGTTCCTGCCAGGATGATACAGCATCGATAATATCCTTTTTATTTTTTGCTCTTCGAGAAACTTCGTTATTTTGCTGTCGATAAATTGTTTTCCATTGTCGCACACTATCTTGGCGGGTATCCCGAATCGGTATACGATGTGATCCCAGATGAAGTCTATAACTTCTTTCTCTCTGACTTTCTCGAAAGCCTGTGCTTCAACCCATTTAGAGAAATAGTCAATCATAAATAAAATAAACTTAGCTTTAGCTGGGGACGATGGCAGAGGACCAACGATGTCCAGCCTCCATTTCATGAATGGCCACTGGGATAGATTTGAATGAAGTTGCTCTTCGGGTTGGTGGATCATCGGCGCATGCCTTTGGCACTTGCCACATTTTCGAACGAACTCCTTAGCATCTTTTTCCATACTGTCCCAATAATATCCTTCTCTGATGACTTTGTGAACCAGTGATTCGGCACTGGAATGGTTCGCGCAAGTGCTCTCGTGAATTTCTCGTAGGACGTAGTCGGTGCCTCCTGGACCCAAGCATATTGCCAACTGCCCATCGAACATCCTCTGTACAATGTTCCATCTTCGGCCAGTGTAAATCGTGCAGCTTTTGTTCGAAGAGTCCTCTATTCCTTAGAGTCAGATGGAAGTTTCCCGCTCTTCAAATAATCAATATATTTGTTCCTCCAATCCCAAGTTAGGCTTGTGGAGTTTATTTTGGCGTGGCCTTCTTCGACCACCAATTTTGAAAGTTGTACGACAATCCCCGAGCTAATTTCATCATCTTCGACTGATGACCTAAGTTTGCAAGGGCATCGGCCTCACCATTTTGTTCTCGAGGTACATACTGTAGGGTCCATTCTTTGAACCGGTGTAAGGTTACCTGCAATTTATCCAAGTACCTTTGCATTCAATCCTCTCGAACCTCGAAGGTTTTGT
Organism: Nicotiana attenuata; assembly: GCF_001879085.1. NCBI lineage: Eukaryota > Viridiplantae > Streptophyta > Magnoliopsida > Solanales > Solanaceae > Nicotiana > Nicotiana attenuata. The sequence continues at coordinate 22,863 of NW_017676169.1, read as the reverse complement.
TGACCTAGTTAACCACGAGCTAGGAATCACACTTGGCCTCGATGACCTCAGCTCCCAAACCTTTAGCCAGCTCGAGACCTGCAATCATGGACTCATATTCGGCCTCATTGTTAGTCAACTTTGGGGTTTTGATAGATTGTCTAATCGTATTGCCTGTGGGTGGCTTCAAAATGATGCCTAGCCCGGACCCCTTCACATTCGAAGCATCGTCTGTGAAAAGGGTCCACACCCCCAAGGATGTACTCGATTTTAGCAATAGCTCCTTTTCGACCTCGGGCACGAGGGCTGGTGTAAAGTCGGCCACGAAGTCTGCTAAGATTTCAGACTTGATGGCCATTCGGGGTTGATACTCGATATCGTACCCACTGATTTCGACGGCCCACATGGCCAGTCGGCCCGAGAGGTCGGGCTTGTACAAAATGTTGCGATGGGGATAAGTGGTTATAACACAAATTTGGTGACATTGAAAATATAGTTTTAATTTCCTAGAGGTGCTTATTAGAGCAAGCGCTAGTTTTTCTAAGTGCGGGTGTCGGGTCTCCACTTCACTAAAGTCCGGCTAATATAGTAAACAGGAAATTGCACCTTGTTCTTCTCGAACTAAAACACCACTTACAGCGACCTCCGAGACTGGAAAATATAAGTAGATTTGCTCGTCCGCTTTTAGAGTATGAAACAGTGATGGGCTCGAAAGGTACTGCATTAATTCTTTCAATGCCCGTTGGCATTTCGGGGTCCAAGTAAAATTATTCTTCTTTTTGAGAAGTGAGAAGAACCTGTGGCTTGGATCTGAAGATCTCGAGATGAACCGGCCTAAAGCAGTTATCCATCCTGTTAGCCTTTGTACGGCCTTAAAGTTGTCTACAACTGTGATGTTTTCAATTGCGTTGATTTTATCGGGTTTGATCATGATTTTCCATTTTGATACCATAAAGACGAGGAACTTGCCTGAACTGACCCCGAATGCAAATTTCTCGGGGTTGAGCTTCATGTCGTGTTGTCTCAATATGTCGAAGGATTCCTGCAAATGTGCCAAATGGTCCTCTACACGCAGGGACTTAACTAGCATGTCATCAATATAAACCTCCATTGATTTACCTATTTGTTCTTCGAACATACGGTTCACTAGGCGTTGATAAGTAGCACCAGCATTTTTTAGCCCAAACGGCATTACATTATAGCAATAAGTACCGTACTTAGTGATACACGAGGTCTTTTCCTGATCCTCCGGGTTCATTTTTATTTGGTTGTACCAGGAGTAGGCATCGAGAAAGTTGAGGATCTCATGGCGGGTGGTGGTATCGATCATGCGATCGATATTCGGTAGTGGAAAAGAGTCCTTAGGGCATGCTTTGTTTAAGTCTTTGTAATCTACACACATTTTAAGTTTATTCCCCTTCTTGGGGACTAGAACTACGGTTGCTAACCACTCGAGATATTTTACTTCCCGGATGGACCCTATTTTGAGAAGTTTTGTTACCTCATCCTTGATGAATGGATGCTTTACCTCAGACTGTGGCCTTCTTTTTTGCTTTACCGGTCTGAACTTCGGGTCCAAACTCAATCGATGAGTGGTGATCTCTGGTGGGATCCCTGTCATGTCAAGGTGGCACCACGTAAAACAATCCATATTTTTAATAAGGAGTTTAAAGAGTTTTTCCCTGAGCTCGGGGGTTAAGCCTGTGCCCAGGTATACTTTTCGATCAGTATGACTTGCTCGGGGGCAGATGCTCGATCAGTATGACTTGCTCCAGTTCTTCAACCGTCGACTTTGTGGCGTCGGAATCATCGGGGATTACAATGGTTCGAGGTATCATACAATCATCATCCTCGATAATTTCCTGCTGTTCCGATCTGTTCAAGGTCAGTATGACTTGCTCGGGGGCAGATGCTCGATAAGTATGACTTGCTCCAGTTCTTTAACCATCGACTTTGTGGCGTCGGAATCATCGGAGATTACGATGGTTCGAGGTATCATACAATCATCATCCTCGATAATTTCTTGTTGTTCTGATCTGGTCAAGGACGGCGACTGTGGTTGCTATTTGACATCCTGTTTTTCCTTTGATTCAGGTCCCTTTGTTGATGTTAGTGCCGATACCGGTATTACTTCATCAATTGCAAACATCTCTTTGGCTGCTAGTTGCTCATCATACACCATTTTGACTCCTTCCGGTGTTGGGAACTTCAAGACTTGATGAAGCGTCGAAGGTACTACCCTCATATTATGGATCCAAGGTCTTCCGAGCAGCATATTGTACCTCATATCTCCTTCGATCACATGGAACTTCGTTTCTTGGATAGTTCCGGCTATGTTTACTGGCAACATGATTTCCCCTTTGGTGGTTTCACTCGCCATGTTGAAACCGTTGAGCACTCGAGCTGCAGGCACGATCTGATCCTGAAGGCTGAGTTGCTCTATGACCCTCGATCGAATAATATTCGCCGAGTTACCCGGATCAACCAACACACATTTAACTTGAATTTTATTCATAAGGATAGATATTACCAGTGTGTCGTTGTGAGGCTGTCCGATCCCTTCTGCATCCTTATCGTTGAAGGATAAGGTATCTTCTGGTAAGTAGTCCCGGGTATGCTTCTCCCTTGTGATTGTGACTTTGGTGCATTTGAATGTCGGACCCTGAGGGATATCGACCTATAGACGATCATATGAATCACGTACTGCGGTTCCTCCTGTTCGTTTTCCCTGCTTGTATCCCTGTCTCTGAAGTGATTTTTTGCTCGGTCACTCAAGAACTCTCGAAGATGACCTTCGCTGAATAAACGAGCTACCTCCTCCCTTAATTGTCTGCGGTCATCGGTTCTATGACCATGGGTTCCATGGTACTTGCACATTTGATTCGGATTCCTTTGAGCTGGATCGGTTTGCAGGGGTTTGGGCCACCTAGTATCCTTGATTTGTCCAGTGGCTGACGCAATACCTGAAGCATCGATGCTGAAGTTGTATTCCGATAACCGTGGTGCTTCCTTAGGCTCGATATGTTTATCGAAGCCATTCTTACTCATGAGCCCTCGACAATTTTGACCTCGATCATTCCTTCGATCATTTCGAACGGGATTACATCCTGGTCCGTTGTTCCTTCGATCTGCTCTATACGGTTGGTATCGATCTCTGTTCGAATGGGGCTCTCTGTCGATGTCCCTTTGAATCCTGCCTTCGGATCTGTTTGGGTAAACGGAATCGGATGGAGCTCCTAACCGATCATCCTCGACTTTGATCTTCGATTGGTACCGATTATGCACATCGGCCCAAGTCACCGCTGGATATTCAATCAAATTCTGCTTTAGTTGGCGTGATGCTATCGAGCTTCGCTCAGTTCAAAGCCTGAGTAAAGTCTTGGACGGCCCAATCATCGGTAATTGGGGGTAGGTCCATGCGTTCCATCTAAAATTGAGATACGAACTCCCTTAGCATTTCATTGTCCATTTGTCTCACTTTGAAAAGGTCCGACTTCCTGGTCGCGACCTTTATTGCTCTGGCGTGCGCCTTTACGAACGAGTCAACGAGCATGACGAAAGAATCGATGGAATTGGGCGGCAAATTGTGGTACCATATCATTGACACCTTTGATAAAGTTTCTCCAAATTTTTTCAACAAAACGGATTCAATCTCATCATCTTCTAAGTCAGTTCCCCTTATTTCGCATGTGTACGAAGTGATGTGTTCATTAGGATCGGTGGTCCCGTTGTACTTGGGGATATCTAGCATACGGAACTTCTTAGGAATGGGCTTCGAAGCCGCACTTTGAGGAAAAGGCTTCTGCACGAACTTCTTCGAATCCAAACCCTTTAGGATCGGGAGTGCACCCGGTATTTGGTCAACTCGTTAGTTGTACGTTTCTACCTTTTTGTCATTAGCCTCAATTTTTTTTTCCACTTGATTCTATCCGTTTAGTGAGCTCCTCGAGCATTTTCATGATGCCAGGATCAGTTCCCGATCCATTATCGTTCAATTTTTCCTACATGGGTTCGACCCTAGGAGCAACTTTCCGTTATTGCGTTCTGCTCGAAGCTGTTTACATCTGGTCTCGATCATCGAAATCCCGATCTCGCTGGGTACCTCGATTTTCGAAATCGGTACCTTATCTTTATGCTCAGATATGATCCATTACGAGGCTGACCCTAGTTGCGGTTCTCTAATCTCGAAAAATGGTAAAATCAGGCCCGCCGAATTTTTCCCGTATACAGATATATACTTTCGATGTTGCATTTTTCTTTTATTTTGAAAAAGCAGGTTCTGAGTCTGTTTTGGAGTAATTAAGCAGTACAAAATGTATTGCGAGGTTGTGATAGTGCCACAGAGGCATGTTTGCCGATCGAAGCAACCACTATGATTCTTGCTAACGATTAAGTGGGGACCACCAGATACTCTCTCCTACTCTGCATGTGCGCCACGTGCTTTCCGGTAGCACATTTTAAAACATGTTATCAATTGCTATACTGAGCTGACTGCTCTGACCTTGCGGCGTAATGGATGACGGCGTCTTTTCCCTGTAAACACGTGCAGCCCAACACTTTTAGAAAGAGTTATTCTTGGCATTGTTCATTTAGAAGAAATAAATGGAAAATTGAAAGCATAGAAGATAAATATTGCCCCTCTGTGTGTTACACATATCCATTATAGGTTAGCATTATTTTTAACTATTTTTTCATTATCTACACCTTAAGTTACAGTTACCACTTTGTACTTGAGGCTCATGTTTGTAATCTTCTTTCACTTTCTTTTCTGCCTCTTTTCCGATCGACTTTCGTTTGTTTAGTTTCTTTTCTCCCATCACTTTCGTTTGTTTCTTTTGTTATAAGAGGCAAGTGAGGAGCACAAAGGGATATAAAAGATTATCCGTCCTTTGTTACTGTAGATAGATCGAGACATGGGGCTTACGCCCCATGTGTTTGAGCAAGAAAATGCTAAACCATTTAGCTATACCAACTAAAGATGAATTAAAGGGTGAATATTAATTGAGTTTAATAAATTCTAGATCAAATAAAATAGAATAACCGTGAGATGAGTAGTGCTTAAGAGTATTAAATAATAAATTTAATACTCTATGATTAACAATAAATATAATAGCATGAATATGTAACAAATACAAATAATGGCAATGAATATAACAAGAAAAGATCTACCACCCAATTATTATATGATTGAGATGTTCCTTTTCTCTGTCAACGATGTGGAAAAGTGAGAAGTCCAGATGGGATGTGGAATCTTTGGATCTATGGATAAAGATTAAACAACGCGTGCTTCAATAATATTTTCAATGAACAAGACACCTTTTGGATATTCTCCTTTGTCAGCCTTTACAATGGATTCTTATCAGAGAGTCAAGAAGAAGGTCCCTTTTTGTCTCCTATCTCTATTTATAAGGGATATTCCCCAAAAACCCTAAAAGTACAGCATAAAGAAATTCCGAAGGATATTCTTTATGTCTACAAATGGACTTATGCTACCGTTATTTTCTCACCTCGGCTGCCTAGTTTTGGCACCAGCTTATGGGAGCAACCTTCAATCATTATATCATGGTCGACCCCGTCCTTTGTCTTATTTTATCCGTTACCACCGAGTCGCCAAATTTAAACCTATATAGTTAGTCCCTCCACTTGTTGAGGTCGTGGCCTTGCACGCCCTCGATGAGCGGACATGATTTGCCTTTGTTTCGGGATAATTTGGTTGTTGCATAAGCCGGGTCGATAAAGGTCGAGGGAGTGACATAACCAGTGGAGTCATGATTGGTGTGGTTGCCGCGGGGTGACGTCATAACCACGTGCGTCATCATTACGCAGCTTTCCGAGACAGTGTCTGCGTGCCTGTCGCTTTGGTTCTGATGCCATTGACAATCTTTTGCTTCGATTCTCGCACCATCCAACCCTATAAATAGATGGGGGTTTTGTTTTTCAGAAGTTTCCACCATCTCTTTCCTTGCATGAACACTGTTATCTTTCGATCTTCTTTGCCAGCTTCTGTTCTTGATTTTGCTCTCACGATTTTACCTTAGTCGTTACCTCCTTCTTTAGGTTTAGTAGCATACCTTTTATCGTCGACATGTCACACACCCTACATATTCACGAAGAAGTTTCTGATGCCACTCCGTTATCGGTGACTCCTCCTTCCGGCGGTGAGGATTTCGTGATTGAAAAGGATGAGAGCTTTCCCACCGTTAAGGAGATAATTCCCAGAAACCCCTTGTCTAGAAGCGATTTTTAGAAGGAAACAGCTCCCGTTCCCGTTCAGGTGATCTCTGAGACCGGGTTGTCTCATATAGCTGAGCTCCAATCTACATATCATATCCCTCCTCACGTCGAGATAGTTCCGGCTGGTGGCGACATCGTGGAGGTCCATCGACCTGGGTATTGTGCCTTTTACGTCTACCCTTTCTTAATTGGTTATACTCTCCCTCTTCTCCCATTGGCGGAGGAATTTCGCCGATTTTACAACGTCTGCCCGGCGCAGTTATCCCCATATTTGTATAAAGCTTTCTTGATGCTGGCGAAGTATGCGAAATTGGCCAGTTGCGAGGTCGACATCTGCCACCTAATACACTTGTTTTCGCCGAGTTTTTTCAGAGGCACTATGATACATCTGCGATATCACGGGACTAGAGGGCTGATAGTTGGAATGTACGACTGGACAAATCGGAGGTTTTGGCACAAATACTTCTTTATCAAAACCGAACACTTGGTATCGGACCCTGTTGGATTTCCCGTGCAGTGGAACCATAATGTAAGGCCCCGTGAAAACTTATTCTTAAAACTTAGAACTCGTAGTGCCAAGTTATGAACTCGGACCCTTTGTACAGATCTAAGCATTTAAAAATCAAGAATCAAAGTTTTCCAGAAAAGTGCTATTATGCGGTCCAGAATGCGGTCGCAAATCAAGTATGCGGACCGCATTTCTACCGCAAAGTGAGTCAGTGTGTTAGTCAAATTTGAGGTAAAAAATGTGGTCCATTATGCGATCGCATAACTGATATGCGGACCGCATAGTCGTCGCATAATTATCTTGGAATTTTGTAAAGGGCAGTTCTGCGGTGCATTATGCGACCGCAGAACGGGTACGCGGACCGCATTTCTGCCGCAAACCCAGACAGAATGATCAGATTTTGGGAGAACTTTTGCGGTCCATTCTGCGGGCCGCATTTCCACTTTGCGATCTCAAATGCGATCGCAAACCTGACACGGGGCTCCAATTTTTCTAATTTTTCAACCCGACCCCTTCTTCAAAAAAACACCCCAACCCTTCATTTTAACCCATTTTCTGAACAAAACTAGAGAGAGGGAAGAGAAGGTTCTTGAGAGAGAAAGTCTTATCTTCATCAAGTTGATTTTTCAAAGTCACCCAGGCCCGGAAATTTTGAGTAATTATCTTCATCTTCGTTCTTGCATGTAAAATCCCCAACCCTTTTTCATTGGTTTTCAAATTTAGACAAAGAGGGCGTTCTCATGAATTGATTCTTGAAAATATAAGTTGAACCATACATGCATGTCCATTAATATTTAAAATCTAGTAAGAGGAATTGGGTAGGAGTAAAGATTTGCAAAAAGGAGCGGTTAATCACCTAAATAAGTTCGGATTGTATTTGTGAACTTCAATTCTAAGATATATGTGTTAACTTGTGAACTAGATTGACGGTACTAGGCTATTTGGTGAATTGGAAGTAGAAGTTGAAAAGGGAAATTCGACCCCAGGTATGTATGGCTAACTTTAACCTTTGTAAAGTCACCCTGTTTGATGTACGAGTAATTGGTATGCATTTCTTATGTGGACTATTTGTGAATTTCGTTTGCTTCACGGGCATTAGGGCAAGATGGCCTATTTCATGAATTCTTGTGACTAAATTGCCTTGAACATTGTTGGTTAACGTTCCGATATGACGGTGTGAATAAATGGCAACAAACCAAGTGTATGTGTGAATGTGTTTATGTGGTAAGGGCTGTGAAATAAATGATGAAAAGAAGTTGTGATTGATGCAATTGAAACAACTGTGGTAACATCATGTGTGGCTTGTCGTGGGCAATTATCTTGTGACTTAAATTGTTATTGTTGCTGTGAAATGATATTCGGGATGGCCTGAAGCCATGTGATTGAACTGTGAACTATTGTTGTTGTGTTAAATGTGAATGTCCGGTGGGATCGGGTTGCGTGCCGCAACACGAAGTTATAAGGTGTGGGTTGTGGTGATAAGGGTGACCGAGGTAATAAGGGTGGCCGAGGTAATAAGGGTAGAAAAGTGATCGAAATCACTATTGAAATAAAAATATGAGAAAGTTGTGAAATCATTGATGTGATGAAATAATGTTGAAATGGGAAAAGGAGAGATTGTGAAACTTGTTTGGCTTTGGTTGTTCCTTTCATATGCATATGATTGTTGATTCTATTACTATTTGTTATCTGTGTATTGATTGATTCTACTTGGGGTAAAGTTTGTTCATACATACCAGTACAATTCAAATGTACTGACGTCCCTTTTGCCGGGGGCGCTACATTCTTGTTATGATTGTAGGTGGTTCTATAGCAGGTAGTCCAGTCCACCGACAGTAGCACCTCCTCCACTTTCCGTCAGCTGTATTGGTGAGCCCCTTTCCTCTCGGGGCCCTGCGTGGCTCATGCCGCTTTTCTTCCCGGAGTCTTATTTTGGTATTTGTGAAAGGTATAGCCGGAGCCTTATTACCGGCAAGTATTGAAAAACTCTTTTGTATCCCTAGAGGCTTCGTAGACAGGAAATGTGGGTTATATACTTATGTATCTTGTATTTGGGCAGCGTAACTTGTAAACCACGCTAAGTAACCATGTATGTTATGTATATTTCGTAAAAAGGTGTTTAAATCATAAATGGCTATTTCCTTTAGTTAATGAGTAATGAAAACACGGGGTAACACGTGGGATAGGAAAGGCACCCAGGTCCGCTTGACTGGGGCTACCAGGTCGAGTGCCCGTCGCGCCCCTCGGTTTTGGGGCGTGACAAACTTGGTATCAGAGCCTAAGGTTTTAAAAGAGTCCTAGGATGTCTCGGAGCCGTATCTGGTAGAGCCCTTCTTATCGGTGTGTTGTCGACCACATCTATAAGTAGGGGGCTACATGGATATTTAGGAAATTACCCTCTTCTTTGTTATTCTATATCGTGCGGTGAAGTGAAACGTGAAAGTATCTATGTCTAACTCGTGCTCTGTTCTGAATTTTTCAGTAATGGCACCTAAGAAGAGAGCTAGACTCGGCCTTGGGGCCAATGCCACCCCAAGTGTGGCTATGAACCATGTACTTGATATAGTGGGCGAGAGTGACTCCCCGGACTTGAATCTACCTGGCCCATCTATTCCAAATCAAAGTGTTCCTGTTCCTGCTGCGGCAGAGGATGCTACCATCCCTCCCTTCGATATTCCTAATTCTGATGCAGTTCCAGCTTCCGGTCCCGGGGTTCCTGATGGGGACCTTAGAGGAGCCATCCGTATGTTGACCCAGTTAGTGGCCGCTCAGGCCCAGAGATCTCATGATGCCCCTGCATCCTCCAGCGGACAGGGAGATTCCGCCAGCTCTAGAGTCAACCAGTTTCTGCGGTTGGCCCCTCCAGAGTTCACAGGCACCGACCCAGAGGCCGATCCGCAGGATTTCCTTGATGAAATGTATAAGACCCTTCGAGTGATGAAGTCTTCGGAGACGGAGGGAGTTGAGTTGGCTTCATACAGGTTGAGGGGAGCAGCATATTCGTGGTTCGAGATGTGGGAGGATTCCCGTGGGGAGGGAAGACCTCCGGCTAGATGGGATGAGTTTGTAGATGCATTTATGGACCACTTCTTGCCTGCCGAGACAGTGGTAGCCCGTGCCACTGAGTTTGAGGTCCTCAAGCAGGACAGTATGAGCGTTTGGGAGTACCACATGGAGTTTGTGAGATTGTCCAAATATGCTCCTCAGTTAGTGTCGACCATGGATGCTCAAGTTCGGCGATTCGTTCAGGGCCTTAGTCCTTTGGTGGTGAATGAGGCTGCTACAGCGGCCTTACACTCGGATATGAATTATGGAAAGATTGTGGGATTCGCTCAGGCCATAGAGGCTAGAAAGTTGAAGATATGGGCGGAAAGGGAGAGTAGCAGCAGGGCCCGATCAGTGGGTCACTCAGGGAGGCCAGTTCGGGGGGAGAAGGCTATCAGGGCCATCCCAGTCATATGCTCAGTCTTCAGCGAGCGCACCGCCATCTGTGCACAGTTATCAGCAGAGCAGTCACTTGAGACCAGGTTCAGACAGTAGGAGACCCCATCAGTCCGGTCGTCCAGGAGGGAGATCACAGCAGCAGGGGAGGGCTCCATGCCCCAAGTGTGGGAGATTCCATACAGAGACTTGTTATTTGGATATCCCGGTGTGTTATAGATGCGGGGTGAGAGGTCATATCCAGCGGGACTGTCGTGCGCCCAGTCAGGGCATGGGTAGGGGATTTGCTCAGTCATCCGGTTCTTCAGCCGCCACATCATCCGTGCGTCCTCCAGCCCCTGCAGGGCGTGGTGCAGTTAGGGGTGGAGCTCGTGGTAGAGGTGGACCTAGCCGATTTTATGCTTTGAGTGGTCGCCAGAGTGCAGAGGCTTCTCCAGATGTTGTTACAGGTATCTTGTCCGTTCAGGCCATTGATTGTTATGCTCTTATTGATCCGGGGTCCTCTTTGTCTTATGTCACCCCATTCATTGCTTCAAGTTTTGGGATAGAACCCGAACAGCTTCATGAGCCGTTCTCCGTATCGACTCCGGTTGGTGATTCTATCACAGCCGCGCGAGTTTATAGGAATTGTGTTGTCACGGTATGTGGTCGCGTTACCACGGCCGATCTTATCGAGCTTGGAATGGTGGATTTTGATGTGATTATGGGAATGGACTGGCTTTATTCGTGCTTTGCTAAACTTGACTGCCGAACGAGAGTCATGAGACTCGAGTTCCCTAATGAGCCGGTTATTGAGTGGAAGGGGAATGGTGTGGTGCCGAAGGGTAGGTTTATTTCCTACCTTAAGGCTTCGAAGATGATTAAGAAGGGATGTATCTATCATTTGGTCCGGGTGGCGGACACCACTTCAGAAGTGTCTACCCCCGAGTCCGTGCCAGTCGTGAATGAGTTTCTTGAAGTGTTTCCGGACGAGCTTCCAGGGATTCCGCCAGATAGGGAGATTGATTTCGGGATTGATGTATTGCCAGATACGCAGCCAATATCTATTCCACCATACAGAATGGCTCCAGCGGAGTTAAGGGAGTTAAAGGAGCAGCTGAAGGATTTATTAGAAAAGGGGTTTATTCGGCCGAGTGTGTCGCCGTGGGGTGCTCCGGTTCTTTTTGTCAGAAAGAAGGATGGGTCGCTCCGGATGTGTATTGATTATCGGCAGCTCAACAAAGTCACCATCAAGAATAAATATCCTTTGCCTCGGATAGATGATTTGTTCGACCAATTGCAAGGTGCAAGGTTCTTCTCCAAAATTGATCTACGGTCCGGGTATCACCAATTGAAGATTAGAGAGCAGGATATTCCTAAGACCGCTTTCAGAACTCGCTATGGTCACTTTGAATTCTTGGTCATGTCTTTTGGGCTAACCAACGCCCCGGCAGCTTTCATGGATCTTATGAATCGGGTCTTCAAGCCATTTCTAGACTCCTTCGTGATTGTTTTCATTGATGACATCCTTGTTTATTCGCGGAGCCGGGAGGATCATGCCGATCACCTCAGGGCAGTTCTGCAGACTCTTCATCAGCACCAGTTGTATGCTAAATTTTCGAAATGTGAATTTTGGTTGGAGTCTGTTACCTTTCTGGGTCATGTTGTTTCTAGTGAAGGGATTCAGGTAGATCCCCAGAAGATTGCAGCAGTGAAGGATTGGCCTAGACCCACGACCCCGACGGAGATTCGTAGCTTCTTGGGTTTAGCAGGGTATTATCGGAGGTTTGTGGAGGGATTCTCTACCCTCGCCTCCCCATTGACTAAGTTGACGCAGAAAGCAGTTAAGTTCCAATGGTCCGACGCTTGTGAGAAAAGTTTTCAGGAATTGAAGTCGAGGTTGACCTTGCGATATTGACCTTGCCAGAAGGCACGGAAGGATTTGTGGTTTATTGCGATGCCTCCAGGGTTGGTTTGGGGTGTGTGTTGATGCAACATGGGAAGGTTATAGCGTATGCTTCAAGGCAGCTCAAGAATCACGAGAAGAATTATCCGACGCATGATTTGGAGCTTGCGGCAGTTGTGTTTGCTTTGAAAATATGGCGGCATTATCTTTATGGGGTCCATGTGGATGTGTTCTCAGACCACAAGAGTCTCCAATATTTGTTCAAGCAGAAGGAGTTGAATTTGAGGCAGCGACGGTGGTTAGAATTGCTCAAGGATTATGATATGAACATTTTGTACCATCCAGGGAAGGCGAATGTGGTGGCCGACGCTCTCAGTCGGAAGTCTCTATGGGTAGTTTGGCTCATTTGGGGTGGATCAGAGGCCCTTGGCTCGGGAGGTTTATCAATTGGCCAGTTTAGGGGTTTGTATTTCGACCTCAGACGAGGGGAATGTTATGGTGCATAATGGAGCAGAATCGTCACTTGTAGCGGAAGTCAAGGAAAAGCAGTTTATTGATCCAGCATTGGCTCAGATGAAGGAGGCAGTTTTGAATAACAAGACTTCGGCATTTTCACTCGGCGGCGAGGATGGTGTATTGCGATGTCAAGGTAGGCTATGTGTTCCGGATGTGGATAAGCTTCGGGAGAGGGTAATGGCGGAGGCTCATAATTCCAGGTATTCCGTGCACCCAGGTTCTACGAAAATGTATCATGATCTCAAGGAAATTTATTGGTGGAACGGTATGAAGAGGGGTGTGGCGGACTTTGTATCTAAATGTCCGAATTGTCAGCAAGTAAAAGCTGAGCATCAGCGGCCCGGTGGGTTAACTCAGCTTATGGAAATACCAATGTGGAAATGGGAGATGATCAACATGGATTTCGTGGTAGGGTTACCTCGCACTCAGCGCAAGTTCGACTCAATTTGGGTAATAGTGGATCGACTCACCAAATCAGCTCACTTTTTGCCAGTCAAGTCCACTGATACTGCAGAACAGTATGCTCAGTTGTATATCAAGGAAATAGTAAGGTTTCATGGCACTCCACTTTCTATTATCTCAGATCGAGGGGCCCAGTTCACAGCTAATTTTTGGAAGAAATTTCAGCAAGGTTTGGGTACTCAGGTGAATCTCAGCACGGCTTTCCATCCGCAGACTGATGGTCAAGCGGAGCGGACTATTCAGACGCTTGAAGATATGTTGCGGGCTTGTGTCTTGGATTTCAAAGGTAATTGGGATGATCACTTGCCACTTATAGAGTTTGCTTACAATAACAGCTTTCATGCTAGCATTCAGATGGCCCCATTTGAGGCATTGTACGGAAGGAGGTGTAGGTCTCCGATTGGATGGTTCGAAGTGGGTGAAGCAGAATTGATAGGGCCAGATCTCGTGCATCAAGCTATGGAAAAAGTTAAAGTCATTCAGGAGAGGATGAAAACTGCTCAGAGTCGCCAGAAATCCTATGCGGACGTACGTCGAAGAGAATTGGAATTCCAAGTAGATGATTGGGTATTCTTGAGGGTGTCTCCTATGAAGGGAGTCATGTGGTTTGGGAAGAAAGGGAAGTTGAGTCCTAGATATGTCGGGCCGTATCGAATCGCTCAAAGGATAGGGCAAAAAGTAGCTTATAGGCTGGAATTGCCCCCTGAAATGTCATTAGTGCACCCGGTGTTCCATGTGTCTATGTTAAAGAAAGTGGTTGGAGATCCATCCACCATCGTGCCAGTCGAGACCATCGAGGTTAATGAAGAGTTATCATATGAAGAAGTTCCGGTTGCTATTCTTGATAGGCAAGTCCGTAAATTGAGAAATAAGGAAGTTGCTTCAGTTAACATATTATGGCGAAGTCAACGAGTTGAGGAAGCCATATGGGAAGCGGAAAATGAAATGAAGGAAAAATATCCCCACCTGTTTGAACAAGTCTAGTAGTGATCGTGCGAACTCCTATCTCTAAGCAAACTGATGTTGTGTTCAATTTGGTGCAAAGACGCCCCATTTTCGTTCTAAATGCTTTACTATTGTAACTCCTCAAGTTGTGCAAGAATTGTATGTGTTGTGATTATTTGAGTCATGTGCAACCCCTTTTTGGTAAATGAAAGTTTTGTAAAAACTCATGTGATAAGTGAATTATTAATGGTAGTATAGATTGGTAATGATTAATTGAAGTGCATATAGAGTATTAAAGTGGTTGAACTGTATGGGACTCATTGAAGTGACCAAACTATGTGCAAAAATGTGACAAGTGATTGAATATGTGCAAGTGTTGAGGTAATGAATTGTATACCAGTTGTAGGGATAATAGGAATAGTGTAATGGTGCTTGGAAAAATATTTCGGGGGCTCTCTGACAGGTAGATAAGTCTAATTACAAAGGAAACTCTGGCAAAATTTTCTAAAAATTGGGAGTTTGCATATCATGTTTTCAAAACCAACTGATTTTCAAGATCCTCATTCGAGGACGAATGATTTTAAGTGGGGGAGGATGTAAGGCCCCGTGAAAATTTGTGCTCAAAACCTAGTAGCTCGTAGTGTTAAGTTCCGGATATGTGCTAGGAATGTGTAAAATTCTTCGCGGTACTGATCTAAGCATTCAAAATCAAAGAATCAAAGTTTTCCTGAAAAGTGCTATTTTGCGGTCCAGAATGCGGTCGCAAATCAAGTATGCGGACCGCATTTCTGCCGCAGATTGAGTCAGTGGTTTGGTTAAAACTGAGGTCAAAATGCGGTCCATTATGCGATTGCATAACTGATATGCGGACCGCATTTCCATCGCAAAATGAGTTCATGTGCCAGTCAAATTTGAGGTAAAAAATGCGGTGCATTATGCGACCGCAAATCGTGTATGCGGACCGCATTTCCACTCTGCGATCGCAAAGTGCGACCACAAACCTGACTCGGGCTCCTATTTTTTTCTAAATTTTAAACCCGACCCCCTTTTAATAAAACACCCCAATCCCTCATTTTAACATACTTTCTAAACAAAATAAGAGAGAGGGAAGAGAGGGTTCTTGAGAGAGAAAGTTCATCTTCACCAATTTGATTTTCAAAGTCACCCAGGCCCGGGAAATTTCAAGTAATTGCCTTCACTTTCGTTCTTGCAGGTAAAATCGCCAACCCTTTTTCATTGGTTTTCATATTTAAGCAAAAAGGGGGATTCTCATGCATTGACTCTTGAAAACAAAGTTGAAATACACATGCATGTCCTTTAAAACCAAAAAACTAGTAAGAAGAATTGGGCAGGAGTAAAGAATTATAAAAGAAGGGTTGATAACATAAATAAGTTCGGGTAGTAATTGTGAGGTTAAATTCTAAGTTATATGTGTCAACTTGTGAACTAGATTGACGTTGCTAGACTATTTGGTGAGTTGAAAGTAGAAGTTAAGAAGGGAATTCGGCTCCAGGTATGTAGGCTAACTTTAACCTTTGTAAAGTCACCTTGTTTGGTGTACGAGTATTTGGTATGTGTTACCTATGTGGACTATTTGTGAATTCTTGTGATTGATATGCCTTGAGTGTTCTTGGTTAATCTCCCGATATAATGGTGCAAGTAAATGGCAAGAAACCAAATGTTTNAAGCTGAGCATCAGCGGCCCGGTAGGTTAACTCAGCTTATGGAAATACCAATGTGGAAATGGGAGACGATCAACATGGACTTCGTGGTGGGGTTACCTCGAACTCAGCGCAAGTTCGACTCAATTCGGGTAATAGTGGATCGACTCACCAAATCAACTCACTTCTTGCCAGTCAAGTCCACCGATACTGCAGAACAGTATGCTCAGTTGTATATCAAGGAAATAGTAAGGCTTCATGGCACACCGCTTTCTATTATCTCAGATCGAGGGGCCCAGTTCACAGCTAATTTTTGGAAGAAATTTCAGCAAGGTTTGGGTACTCAGGTGATCTCAGCACGGCTTTCCATCTGCAGACTGATGGTCAAGCGGAGCAGACTATTCAGGCGCTTGAAGATATGTTGTGGGCTTGTGTCTTGGATTTCAAAGGTAGTTGGGATGATCACTTGCCACTTATAGAATTTGCTTACAATAACAGCTTTCACGCTAGCATTCAGATGGCCCCATTTGAGGCATTGTACGGAAGGAGGTTTAGGTCTCCGATTGGATGGTTCGAAGTGGGGTGAAGCAGAATTGATGGGCCAGATCTCGTGCATCAAGCTATGGAAAAAGTTAAAGTCATTCAGGAGAGGATGAAAACTGCTCAGAGTCGCCAGAAATCCTATGCGAACGTACGTCGAAGAGAATTGGAATTCCAAGTAGATGATTGGGTGTTCTTGAGGGTATCTCCTATGAAGGGAGTCATGCTGGGAAGAAAAGGGAAGTTGAGTCCTAGATATGTCGGGCCGTATCGATCGCTCAAAGGATAGGGCAAGTGGCTTATAGGCTGGAATTGCCCCCTGAAATGTCATTAGTGCACCCGGTGTTCCATGTGTCTATGTTAAAGAAAGTGGTTGGAGATCCATCCACCATCGTGCCAGTCGAGACCATCGAGGTTAATGAAGAGTTATCATATGAAGAAATTCCAGTTGCTATTCTTGATAGGCAAGTCCGTAAATTAAGAAATAAGGAAATTGCTTCAGTTAAAGTATTATGGCGAAGTCAACGAGTCGAGGAAGCCACGTGGGAAGTGGAAAATGAAATGAAAGAAAAATATCCCCACCTATTTGAACAAGTCTAGTAATGATCGTGCGAACTCCTATCTCTAAGCAAACTGATGTTGTGTTCAATTTGGTGCAAAGACACCCCATTTTCCCTAAATGCTTTACTATTGTAACTCCTCAAGTTGTGCAAGAATTGTATGTGTTGTGATTAATTGAGTCATGTGCAACCCCTTTTTGGTAAATGAAAGTTTTGTCAAAACTCATGTGATAAGTGAATGATTAATAGTAGTGTAGATTGGTAATGATTAATTGAAATGCATATAGTGTATTGAAGTGGTTGAATTGTATGGGACTCATCGAGGTGACCAAATTATGTGCAAGAATGTGACAAGTGATTGAATATGTACAAGTGTTGAGGTAATGAATTGTATACCAGTTGTAGGAATAACAGGAATTGTGTAATGGTGCTTGGAAATGTGTCTCGGGGGCTCTCTGACAGGTAGGTAAGTCTAATTACAAAGGAGACTCTGCAAAATTTTCTAAAAATTTAGGAGTTAGTGAAAAATTGGGAGTTTGCATAGCATGTTTTCAAAACCAACTGATTTCCAAAATCCTCATTCGAGGACGAATGATTTTAAGTGGGGGAGGATGTAAGGCCCCATGAAAACTTGTGCTTAAAACTTAGAACTCGTAGTGCCAAGTTATGAACTCGGACCCTTTGTACTGATCTAAGCATTTAAAAATCAAGAATCAAAGTTTTCCAGAAAAGTGCTATTATGCGGTCCAGAATGCGGTCGCAAATCAAGTATGCGGACCGTATTTCTACCGCAAAGTGAGTCAGTGTGTTAGTCAAATTTGAGGTCAAAAATGCGGTCCATTATGCGATCGCATAACTGATATGCGGACCGCATAGTCGTCGCATAATTATCTTGGAATTTTGTAAAGGGCAGTTCTGCGGTGCATTATGCGACCGTAGAACGGGTATGCGGACCGTATTTCTGCCACAAACCCAGACAGAATGATCAGATTTCGGGAGCACTTTTGCGGTCCATTCTGCGGGCCGCATTTCCACTTTGCGATCGCAAATCTGACACGGGGATCCAACTTTTCTAATATTTCAACCCGACCCCTTCTTCAATAAAACACCCCAACCCTTCATTTTAACCCATTTTCTGAACAAAACTAGAGAGAGGGAAGAGAGGGTTCTTGAGAGAGAAAGTCTTATCTTCATCAAGTTGATTTTTCAAAGTCACCCAGGCCCGGAAATTTTGAGTAATTATCTTCATCTTCGTTCTTGCATGTAAAATCCCCAACCCTTTTTCATTGGTTTTTAAATTTAGATAAAAAGGGGGTTCTCATGAATTGATTCTTGAAAATATAAGTTGAACCATACATGCATGTTCTTTAATATCTAAAATCTAGTAAGAGGAATTGGGTAGGAGTAAAGATTTGCAAAAAGGAGCGGTTGATCACCTAAATAAGTTCGGATTGTATTTGTGAACTTCAATTCTAAGATATATGTGTTAACTTGTGAACTAGATTGACGGTACTAGGCTGTTTGGTGAATTGAAAGTAGAAGTTGAAAAGGGAAATTCGACCCCAGGTATGTATGGCTAACTTTAACCTTTGTAAAGTCACCCTGTTTGGTGTACAAGTAATTGGTATGGGTTTCTTATGTGGACTATTTGTGAATTTCGTTTGCTTCACGGGTGTTAGGGCAAGATGGCCTATTTCATGAATTCTTGTGACTAAATTGCCTTGAACATTGTTGGGTAACGTTCCGATATGACGGTGTGAATAAATGGCAACAAACCAAGTGTGTGTGTGAATGTGTTTATGTGGTAAGGGCTGTGAAATAAATGATGAAAAGAAGTTGTGATTGATGCAATTGAAACAACTGTGGTAACATCATGTGTGGCTTGTCGTGGGCAATTATCTTGTGACTTAAATTGTTATTGTTGCTGTGAAATGATATTCGGGATGGCCTGAAGCCATGTGATTGAACTGTGAACTATTGTTGTTGTGTTAAATGTGAATGTCCGGTGGGATCGGGTTGCGCGCCGCAACACGAAGTTATAAGGTGTGGGTTGTCGTGATAAGGGTGGCTGAGGTAATAAGGGTGGCCGAGTGATTGAAATGACTATTGATATGAAATGAGAATGTTGTGACTCTTGAGTATGAAATGATCTTGAAAGGGAAAAAGGAGAGATTGTGAAACTTGTTGGCTTTGGTTGTTCCTTCATGTGCATTTGATTGTTGATTCTATTACTGTTTTGTTATCTGTGTATTGATTGATTTTGCTTGGGGTAAAGTTTGTTCATACATACCAGTATAATTCAAATGTACTGACGTCCCTTTTGCCGGGGACGCTACATTCTTGTTATGATTGTAGGTGGTTCTATAGCAGGTACTCCAGTCCACCGACAGTAGCACCTCCTCCACTTTCCGTCAGCTGTATTGGTGAGCCCCTTTCCTCTCGGGGCCCTGCGTGGCTCATGCCGCTTTTCTTCCCGGAGTCTTATTTTTGGCATTTGTGTAAGGTATAGCCGGAGTCTTGTTACCGGCAAGTATTGTAAAACTCTTATGTATCCCTAGAGGCTTCGTAGACAGGAAATATGGGTTATGTACTTATGTATTTTATATTTGGGCAGTATAACTTGTAGACCACGTAAAGTAAGAATGTGTTTAATCATAAACGGCTATTTTACCTGAATAGTGGGTATAGAAATCACGGGGTAACACGTGGGTTAGGAAAGGCACCCAGGTCTGCTTGACTGGGGCTACCCGGTCGAGCACCGGCCGCGCCCCTCGGTTTTGGGGCGTGACACGACCTATATTCCAGCTCGTCACTGCTTTCAACCTAAGGTTAGGTTTGTTACTTTTTCAGTACATGGGGTCGGTTGTACTCATACTGCACTTCCTGCACATTGCGTGCAGATCTTAGATGTCGATGTTGCTGCGTTTGAGGGTTGCTGGATTAGAAGGCGTACTTGCTTTCCTGTTGTATGTTGCCTCTTGTTCATGGTAGTTGCAGATTTATAAAATCTCTGTTTATGTACTTTTCAAATAGAAGATGTATTTGTTCCATATCAGCTTTGTAAACTCTACTCTTAGAAGCTCGTAATTTGTACTACAAGTCCTTGGGAAATGTAATAGATCCAGATAATTTATTTTGTTTAATTGACTTATTAGCATTATTGAAACTGGATAGTTATTAGCTGGCTTACCTAGCGGGTTGGGTTAGGTGCCATCACGACTAGCGGGTTTTGGGTCATGACAGATTGGTATCAGATCTCTAGGTTCATAGGTTCTACAGATCATGAGCAAGTGTCTAGTAGAGTCTTGCAGATCGGTATGATGACGTCCATATCTATCTTCGAGAGGCTACAGGGCTTTTAGGATATACTTCCCATCTTTCTTTCCTTATCGTGCAACATTGATTCGACTTCAAGCGTAATCCTTTGAATTCCTTCCACGCATTTGTATGCGCACAGGAGCGCTCGGTATTAGCTGCACATCGACGGCTTGTGATTCCCTGGATGAGGTGCCAGATATGATTTCGGTATGCTGTAAATGGGCCAGTCTGGAGGACTTGAGGTCGAATTTTCACTGTAGCTTGAGCACACAGATGTCGATTGTGTAAGCATGTGCTTTTGGACTTATATGTGTCCGGTAGTGTCCCTATTGGTTGAATTTGTGGCAGGATGGCTACGTGATTAGCATGTTATGACTGCGAGATGTGTTCATATGGGTTGAATTGGACGAGAAGAGTTTGCTTGTAATGTAAAGAGAACTATTTGGTGCTTGATTTCCATCTTGATTTGATGTATAACCCCGAGTCATGGGTGTGTTGAAGGATCTTTTCATGTTGTTTAGTTGAGGAGTGATGTAGATTTCATGTCGTCAGATGAGTTCAAACTCAGGAAGATTAAGTGATTGCGTAATGTTTATGATTGTGGAAGGGTATAGAGGGAGGTCAGCTCGAAGCAAAGTAGGTGGGTTATCTCCTGCGGGGTGTCCTGAAGTTGTGTGATCCCTATGTTGTGTTGTAGAGAGTTATCTTTTACTAGTGAAATATATGTGTTGAAATTTGAGTTTGGATCGCTTATGAGAGTGGGCTTGACTGTTACAAGGGTGAATGCGAGATTTGCAGATTATTTGAGATATTAGATGGTTTGTGTTGCATGAGCTTATGGAGGATTTAGTTGAATCTCACTAAGGTGTTATGGCAGTAATAGAGTGTGGGCAATGGGAGCTATTGTGTGGTTTGATCTATGTCTTTGAGCCAAGTGGGGGAGTCCGCTACTAATAGGTTGATTACACGGTTTTGTGTTGTATTGGTTTCGGTTTAAGGTATACTTGCGAATGAGTTATGGCTTACGGAGGTTGAGATCGAGGATGACGTGAGTAAAGGAAATTTTGGGTACGAGTTGTATTAGGCTTTATGAAAGTATACATTTCAGAAGGTGCAATGTGTTTGATTTATGGATACATCATTGGTATTGCATCATTCTCTTGTTTGATCGACTGCTGGTGTTCAAATTTTGCTTTGTGGCACAGAAGAATTATAGAAGTATTCCTCGTGGAATGACCATGTAATTTGAGAAGTATTAGGCGTTCAGGCAATGGAGTTGAGATCAGATATGGTGATTTGTGTGTTCTATGGATTTGGAGACTGGGAGTTCTCATGAGTAGATTGTTTCGTGGTTGTGGACTATGAAAATGTAGCCAAGGTTGGGCAGAGGATAGTATGTGTTCTGATTCAGTCATTGTGGACTTTCGGAGGGTTATTTATCTATTATGGGTGATCAGAGGTTATATTAGGGTTCATTGGTAGGCCAAAATGGATGTGTATTTTGCATCGGGTCGGATTTGTTGACTCCGAACTGCTATTGTTGAGGGATGTGCCATTTAGTTGTTGTTGAGCTTATTCGTGTTCTGAAATGATCTATGAGTTACCCTTGTTTGTTACGAGGAGTTTTTATTCGTTGGTTATATGCACACATAGTGCGGTTCTATTGGGGCTTTATAGCGGAAATTTGAGCTAGATGAGTATTTAGGTATTGCGTGATTGATTGCGCGTTAGCTATGTTCTTTTCGGATGGTGGCAGTGTGTTATTTGCTCTCCGTGGTTATGGTAATGCACTTTGGGTGCTTGATGTCGAATTTTACGGGGCTATTGATTTTTAGCAAGGCGGCTCGAGGTATATAATATGGACCAACGTTTGGATGGGGTCACGCATTGTAGCGAGGTTATGTAGAGGTATGACCCTTTGTAATAGATTCGCGAGTTTTGGGTCTGCGGTGTGTGATGAGTTCTTAGCATTGCGTCGTGGTGATACCCGTTGAGCTTGTGGGACGGTTCTCTTGTCTGATGTCAGTTTCAATGTTTGGGTACATTCGGAATGTTGCTTATTGGTGCACGGATTGCATGAGCTGTACATCATGCTAGATATCATGTTTAGGCTTTATGCTGATATTGTTGGGACCCATAGTGGTCGTTTCTTGCTGTCACCTCATTGATTTCATTGACATTTCGTACTCAGTCACATTCATGCATTCATATCATATCTCAGTTTCAGTTGTTACTTATTAATACATCATATCATTGTTCCGGGTCAGTTTTCATGACATTGTGAGCCCGTGGGTGAGACTGGAGAGGTTGATGACTGAGTGAGGCCGAGAGCCTGATTACGAGTGAAGTTATGGGATCGGGCTGCACGCCGCAGCGGTTATATTGATTTATGCCATGATTGTCCTGTTATAGCTCTTGGGCTGAAGGAGCCCCTCCGGAGTATGCACACCCCTAGTGAGCGCGGTTGATTATATTCAGGGATGGATCTTCCCTTGGTATAGAGATGGATCTTCTCCATGAGGCTGGATTGGCCTATTTCCTCGGTACTGGAGACTAATGGTCAGTGATGTATATATTCCGAGATGGATCTTCCCTGGGCCGTATGAGCCATATACAGTATCGAGTGGTTGAGCATGATGAGTGGAAAGTGTGATACAGTGAGGTTGAGTACTCTGAGAGTGTGAGTACATGATTCATCTCTGAGGTACATGGCATTGGCATGCATATATGAAATACATGCATTGAGACGCATCTTCCTCATGTTGTACGGTATCACGTCATTCATGACATTTTTACACACATCGTTATGTGGTC